>NC_088603.1:23443738-23746768 GCF_036013475.1 Columba livia | reverse complement strand
CTTTTGTGACAGAGCAAACATGTTTTAAAGATCTCTATCCCTGATCTCCTGGAGTCCTTATTGACCAGTGTAGCAGCAATTGAAAATTTTGCTCCTATTTACTCCCATTGAAAATTTCACTCCTCTTTACTCCTAGAAAATCCTGTGCTTACGAACTGCTCACAGGTCTTCAGAAGAGAATTTTAGGTCTTCTAGGCAAAGACTTGTACTAACTGTGTTATACATTGTGCTTTTCAGATACAAAATTTTGCCACTTGAAACAATCTTCTTCCCCAAAGAAAAGATACATATTCTTATTTCTTGTACCTGTTGGTCAAGAAAGTACCTATAAACTACTTTTTGCCTATATAAATTAAGGCCAGCAGGGAAGTCAACAAGTAGCCTAGGAAGCTTGTGTTCATTATCCATATCCAGACAAGACAGCAGTAGAGAACGTCACAAGAGTCTGTCTAAATAAAATTTCTGTATGTTTTTGGCTGCAGGTGTTTGTCTGTGGAGATGACATGGAAGCTAAACAAATGGTGATGGATATTGTTCGTGCACTGGGTCTCACTCCATTAGATCAGGGATCCCTCTTGGCTGCTCAGGAAATAGAAAATTACCCTCTGCAGCTCTTTCCAATGTGGAAATTTCCCATTCTCTTGTCCCTTGGCCTAGTCGCATTCTTCTTCTTCTACAGTTTGATTCGTGATGTAATTTACCCTTATGTTTATGAAAGCAAAGACTTTTCATTTTTTATTGCAATATCCATTCCAAATCGGATCTGCCCTGTAGTGGCACTCATTCTTCTTGCCTTGGTTTATCTTCCTGGTGTACTTGCTGCAATTATTCAGTTATACAGAGGTACCAAATACAGCCGTTTCCCAGACTGGCTGGACAAATGGATGCTGTGTAGAAAACAACTTGGACTAGTAGCCTTGGCATTTGCTTTTTTGCACGTTTTGTACACTCTAGTTATCCCAATTCGTTCCTTCGTAAGATGGAGAACCAGTAATAAAATTCTCTCTCTGGTAAGTTTTGTTCCCTGCTCTATGTCTTCCTTTATTTTGGCCCTGTTACAAATACTACCTTCTATACCAAGCTTCAGAAATTCATGTGGGCAGTGTACCATACTTTACAATAGAGTTATTTTCCTTGTTTCTGATCCTTTTAACCATTGGTATATCTGAAGCTTGCTAATATTGAGTTAGGGGGTTCCTGCCTGTCTTACTCCTAGATAGTTGATATACTAATAAAATAAGCAGGAGAAATGTAAACATTGAGAGTAATCTAAAGAAGCATATTTCCCTATTTCTCCATATACCTTTAAGAATGGCACACATTTTGACTTTTAAAATGGCATATATTTTGATTTTCTGACCTTATTTAACAACAAAGGATCACATACCTGTCCTCAACCTTAGGTCTACAGCAGTATAAAACATGCACCACAATTACAGGTATATGGAACCTATACGTAATATAATGCCTGCTCTTAGAGTAGGCATTCAAAGTAAATCTCCAATCCTTTTCAGAGACTTAATGTATAACATTTATCCCAAAGTTACCTTAAAGCATTTATTTCTGCACATTGATCCTAAAACTGTTATCACTAAGATATAACTGGCCTTCTTTTCTTCAGGCACTGAAAAATGAAACAGAACCACTCAACACGACTAATGCCTGGCTTAGTGACTCTTATTTGGCTTTGGGGATTTTAGGATTTTCTTTATTTTTTCTTCTTGGAATCACTTCCTTGCCTTCAGTCAGCAACAATGTCAACTGGCGAGAATTTCGATTTGTACAGGTAAGAAAAAGACTTATTCTAAAAGGCCTTCTTCCCTCTCTTCTGTATAATTCCCTATCCCCTCCTCCTTTAGTATCTCCAAATATGATGTGTGCACCATCCACCATCACATAGTGAAAATAAAAATCTACATAGTTATACAACTCACCTGTAAAAAAACATAACTGCTCTGATAACTGCCTATGGTACGCCAGGGATTACTACATTAACAAGAGAAAATTAGGAAGACCTGAGGTCCTAAACAACAAACAGAAAACACTTTGGGATTATCAAATTCCACAGTTATACTAAGTCACAAAACATTCTAGCCATTTACTGGGCTAATTTTGCTGGTTCACAAGATAACTAAGTTATAAAGGTGTGAAAAACTACTCTAAACTCAGATCGTCTCAGTGCCAAGCATCTAAAAAGAACCTGCGGTTTCTGCAGACTCTAAAAAGTGCTGTGCCTATAAACAGGCTGCCCTTGGTAACACGATAATCCCAGCCCCCCCTTTGGAGGAAGCTCAGTACAAGCTGCTGTGCCTCTGCAGGAGCTGGGCTGGCAGGGGAGGGGAGGCAAGGGAAGGGGAAATTACTATCAATGAATGTTTTATCAAGGCAAAAAACTTGCACAGTATGGCAGTTCTGGATGGATTAGCACTGGAGCATATAAAAGCTTGGATCTCTCCCCTGAATTTCAGCATTTTCTTTGCATTTTCGCAAACATGACAACCACTAGGCAGTATGTGTGAGCTAGCCAAAATTATCAGGGTTGTTGACAGAGAAAAAAAAACAAAACCAAAACACAACAAAGAAATGTGTTTCACCTAGATCCATTTGAATAAATCTTTCTGAAAAAAAAAAAAAAAAGAGCCTTTAAATTATATAAAACAGTTTGATTTCAGCAGTGCCCAATTAGCTCAGTTACACAAAGCTTGCTGTGTCCTGTAAATTGCATTTGCCCTGGTTTAATTATTGTTTTAATGTCCACTTGTTTCTTTCCTTTGTTCTCCCCTAGTCCAAACTGGGATATCTGACACTGATTTTGTGCACTGCACACACACTGGTTTACGGTGGAAACCGGTTCCTGAGCCCGTCATCGTACAGATGGTATCTTCCAAACGCCTATATGCTCTCCCTCATTGTTCCATGCATTGTACTGGTTGTCAAATTTGTGCTGATATTTCCTTGTCTAGACAAACCTCTCACACGAATTCGGCAGGGCTGGGAAAGGAATCCCCAATATCCAGATAAATCAAATTACATTATCAACAAGTCTGCTGTATAATTAGACTAAATTGTATTATTAAAAAGAAGAAAAAAAAATGAAGGCATATCAAAATGAAGTCCTGACCCTCCCTCATCTGGAGAGAGACAAAGTGAAAAACTTGGCCAGACCCTGAGTAAAATAAAGCCACCACAATCACAAGCTAAAAATACAAATCAAATTAGTCCATTGAGTGCCTGCATCCCAGGCATGCCTTCACACAGGTGCAGGCCCTCTCTTTTATTCAGTATATTCCCCCTTGCCTATTCACCGTCCATTACTAAGAAGTGTATGAGAGAACTAAGTGGTGCTCCATGTTCCTACTGTGTCATTTTAAGCACCATCCAGGGCTGGGCAGAACCACAGCAAAGATGGCAGCTGCTTCTCTTCCCTATCCTGCCCATTGGGACTCAGGTCTACATGCACCTGCACACATCCACAGCTCCGCACGCACACGTGCATGAATGCACTCCCTGCTTCCACCCCCAGCAGCCACCAGCACCCACAGAACGGGTGCAGGATGGATCTGGCTGAAGAACAGCTCTCCTCCACCCAGCATTAGCTTATCCTTCATCAATATCTGATCCAAAAGAGGCCTGTGTTCATACCTTAGAGACAGTTGAGAAAGATGTGTTTGGTTGGTGTACAGGAACTTTAATGTTCAAAGTGTACTGGCAAAGGATTACTGAATCCTTGCTTGTACTGCTCTAGCGGAAAGTCAGGTTGCAAGGGGATGGAGGAGAGACCAAAACAGCAGGAAGATGTGAGATGTGCTCACAAGCCTAAACTTTCCACATATAAGCAAAAAGTGGTCAGTGATTTTTGTGTGAGGATTGTGTTGTAAGGAAAGAAACTGAAGGTAAATCCTTTTCTATCAGGGTGTTGTATTATATGTCATGGTTATATTTCATGAAGATAATATTGTTGATTTTCAAAAAATAAATCTTTGGATGCAATATTACAAATACTCTATGAAAATATACATATTTTAATCACAATAAAGATTTTTTTTTTGTCTTGAGCTCTGTTATTTCTGGAACACCTTTTGATACAATGCAGACACTGGTGTGCTCAGTTTGCAACAAGTTGTTGGAAAGCCTTGGAGCAAAGAATAAAATGGGATCCTGCCTTCAGACAGCTGCCTGGGCTCACCTTCCCTCATCTTTGTTTGCTCCGTGGATGCTCACATAAGAAGATCTTTGCTTAGTCATCAAAGTGGGCAGAGGATGTTGTAGAAAAACAGGATCCATCTGGGATGGACCTCCTGTTAGACTGGAAACAGAGGATCTGACAGCCTCCTTTACACCGGAGAACAAATAAGAGGCAAAATGTGCTTGTTTTTATAGTAAGAGAATTGCTTACTATCTCTTGTCTCACTGTTGTTCTCTTCCCTGTTCATGTAGAGCATAAATACTCACAAATATGAAAATATGAGCATGCTAGATAATATAGCTAATTTCAAACAAGTACAATCAAGAACATTTGAAAAAAAATTCAAACCTATCTAAACAATACTTCTCAAAACATGTCTCAACAACAGAGTCTTTTTTAGCTCTAAACATAGATCCCCCCTTCACGCCATCCTCTGGCCCAGAAAGAACCTGTTTTTAATACCCAAAGAATGGTAAAGGAGTCTGGGACATCAGCAACTGATGGAGCCAGATTTCTTGGAAATAATTCTGTCACCGAGTACTCTTACTAACCAGCACAGGTGCATATATCATACTTGGCATGTCATAAACATATGTTGATGTAGGTTTATACAGAAGTTTTCCTTGACCTGTCCCATGATGGAGTAATACGCTTCCTTCAAAGATCTTCCATTTTAATCTTACAGACTCGTTTACCACAGAAGGGATTGGGAGCAGGCTCAAAGGGCCAAAGTGACAACACTGTTGTGAGGATGCCTATAACATGTCTTTATAGCTCCCTAAAGAGGCAAACGCAGCAGCAAGAGAGGAGAACAAGACAGAAGAAGAATGTGTGCGTTTGGGTGTGTATGTAGGCAGAAGAGAAAGGAACCGCTTTGCCTTCTTTCCTCTCACCAAACAGGCTCCATGTGCTTCTGAGTGCAAAGGACAGGCTAAACCAGGTTTTTTCTACCCTCACTGACAATTAGCTCAAAGTAACTGCAGCCTGACTGAATACTGCCTGTATATTCACTTACTACTAAACCATGGTCTCAAACATATGCAGGACTGTAGCTCCTACAGGAAAGTCAAAAGAACTTCTTCAGGGGCCGATATCACGTTGCTTTGTTACGCTACAACACAGACCAAGACTTACTGAAAACACCAAGCGGCAAGGTACGATTTGCAGTTTGCAGTTTACTCCAAGAATAAAGTGCCATATCTGCTGTGTACAAACTGAAGAGACAAAGCGGCTTGTTTGCCTGGGGTGCGTGTGGCAGCTCTCAGGAGCTGGTCCAAAGCCCTCGGATCTGAAGCAAGCAGCAGGCTCTTTGTTGCCTTCAGTAGATGACAATAGGTCAGATCTCCAGCAGCACTCATTTTGCCAATCTAAGTGAGGGATTTCATATCCTGTTATTCTTGGGCAGCTGGGGAGTATTTGCTTCACAAATTCACATATTTATTTCTTGAACATGGTAGAGAAAACAGATTTATTCAGTGATCTTATGTGATAGTTGAATTAAAAGCATTGGTAGCTTATGTACATTTCTCATGGCTGAGCTTTTCACATTTATTTTTTTTTAATGTACTGGCGAGAAAGGACATCAAAAGGCTCATAAAATGAATTTGGGAAAGGGTGTTTTCCATATGGTTCCCAGAAGCCAAGAAGAGCTTTTATGTGCATATGTCCATAATGTCATTCTAAGAATTCCTGCAGGAATAAAGCACTGACTCTCAACTCTACTTCTAAATCAGAGTCAACACGTCAAAAATACAAATTACATCTTTTTAAATAAATGGTCACATGGACATTGTCACGATAACGACTAAACTTGGATTTCATTGTATAGGAAAGATTTATTTTGATGGAAAGTGCTATGGCACAGTGCAATTTTAGACCTCTACATTCTGCATAATGTGGCTAATTTAACTTCCTTTTGCTTTTTTGTTATACATAGGGAATAACCATTTCAACCTAAACATATGCACTTATTAGTCAAAAGAAAATATTTTCATTAATTAAATTTATTTAGGTCTTGGGACAGTAATGGGATGGCAGATATGCACTGGCCCCATGGGATGCAGCTGACCCCACTTGAACCATGGATCTTGAACCGTGGAAATCTCAGCAATTTCCTTCAGTTCCACCACACCACACTGCACATCCTGAGGTCTGCAACTTATTTTTGCTCCACAGTATGACCTCCTGACTGTTCACATTCCAGTTTGGAAAGCCCCTTTTTTCTACCATGTCAGGTTTTTTGCAGCTTGACTCTTGTTACTTGTCAGACAAAAGATTTTAGAAGAGCATCTCTTGTCTCAAACACTGGTGGGCCTTTCTGACTCACTAGTTCAAATAATAAACTGGTAAGTAGTATGAACACTCACAGGGACTATGTAACCTATGTTCTGCTGCTTTTCCATACCATGATTAACATATTTAATAAATCTTTGGTGTTTCCATAACAGCCTAAATATGTCCCCTCTTCCATACGCTATGGAAGCTTTTCTCTCCTACAGAGACTTTTTTTTTCCTCTGCAATATATATGCTTCTGTTGTGGAACTCCATTTGTATGTCTAATTCCTGATGTTAACATAAATTATTTGCTCCCTGGAGGAAGCTGACATTTCTCAAGATATATTATATATATATCCCTCCAATAAGAAAAAAACGTACATTTCTTACTGTCACACATTGCCTTAATTTAACATTTTTGAATCTGGGAATCCAGAACTGACATAAATATTAGCTCTGACAAGACTAGAACCTTGATACATTTTTTTTCTTATAAGGAAACTCAGTGCTACAAACAATACACTGCAGACCCTTGAGAAGACACGCACAGACATCAGAGAACTGAATGAAACTTAACCAAAGTCTCCAAATGCTGCAAACCAGAAGTGGTAATTTTTTTATTATATGGCTTGATACACATCCTTTATTCTTGACTCTGTTTTTTGCTTCCACATACATATTTGCTTATAGTTTGAGAATAATTCACATACATCCCCTTCACTGTGCTTGCTTCTCTTCAGATTTCATCTAGGAAAAATTTCACTGCAATCAGTGGACTCAAGCTATTAAGTATCAGTGCAGAGGTCTTTCCTAGTTTATTATACATTAATATTTTCCCAGTTTTATGGAAGATAAGAAAGTGTAGTCTCTATAAATCTCTCCTTAGACACTTCAGAAAACAGATAAATGAAAAATGAAAACATGTAAGTTATTGTAATATGCTTATCATCGTAGGACAAAAGTGGTTGTACACCTCTAGACCAAAACAGAATGTGCCAAACAGGCATGTATGGGACAGATTGCCTGTGACTGAGTGCTGACAAAGCAGGAGGGAGGTATTTTCAAAGAATCATTCTAGAGAAAAGTATATGGAATGGAAGTATAAAAATTATTAGAATGAGAGAGAGAAAAGGAAAGAATGAAAAAGACAAACTTGTTTTTCTTCTTTCCTCCTGGCTCCAGGACAGAAAATGTCACACCTTTTTGGTTGCGTTGTACCAAGTATTTCAGTGCCTTACAAATAATTAAATTAAGAGTTTGATTTTGGCAGCTCTGGAATCCAACCAAGGTTTTAGGATGCCACCATAGCCTTCTTTACCCAGTCCAAATGGGTACAAATCAGGCAATTTTCTCTTCCTTTACAACAACCTTTCCAAAGGTAGCTACCACTCCACACCAGACCACTCACTGTCATGCAGCAGCAAACCCAGCTGTGCATCAGGCACAGGACTTACATGGCTTGGTAGTGGATATAGCTGGAAAAAAAAACGCTTCCCGGGGGGAAAAAAGTCAGGAGATGACCGTGTCCAACTGGCCAGATACAGGACAGAGACTGTGCAATGGACTGTTTAAATGCAAGACACCATCATCTTCATTTTTAAGTTAAAGAACTGAAGCAAAATCAAACAGGATCTCACTGAAAAAGAAGGTGAACTATTAATGTGGCTTGAAAATTTAAACCAAAGCAAACCCTACAATACTCAACAGAGAAGACAAGTGAGAGGTCACCAGGGTGAGCAGAACCTGAGGAGGTGGCTGAAGGGGTAGTCCCTGGGAGGAAGGAAGGATGGGGCAGCTTCCTCCTCCCCATTTGGCTAGTGATGAACCAGAGCTGTGGGAGCCCTGGGACAGGACAGCCATGGTGTCCCCCTCCATCAGAACCATCCCAGGCAATCAGAGGGGATGGGTGCAGAAGTATATACAGAGAATTATGTTCAATACATACAGAATTATAGTTTGTTTGTTTTGCTTGTGCCTTCTGTTTTCCAATTCCATAAGACTGGAAATCAAATCCCATTTTTAATTGGATTGGTCTAAAGGCCAAACCTCCCGTCACACTGCAGAAACTCCATTCTTGTTTTACTATCAAGCCTGCCTAGCATTGTTGAGATAAATAAATCCAACAAGACTGTCAGTCTTGTTGGGGCCTGAGGGATATCTCCTGTCCAGTTACAGAGGTCTGAGAAGGGTAAAGGGGCTTGTGCAGGCACATGCTGACTTTGGGGACAATATCAAATAGCCAAGCATCACTGAATGCCTTGAATAACTGAATACCTTCTAGCATCAATTCTTCAAACAAACAAACACCCATGTTTCCTGGCAAAGCCAAGTCTTCCCTGTCTTTTACAAAGAAGCTGACACTTAGATTCACACTTAACTGTCATCACAGACATATCCCAAGTTTCTTTAATGATCTCTGTGTCAGTGACTCATGCAATATCACGTAGGAAGTGAGAGGCAAGGAGAGGAATTGGACACAGATTTCCTGAAGCTGAGGATAGTTCTCTAATTACAAGGAGCTTTACAGATTAGAGAGCCAGAAGGCAACCTTGTGATTAGCTATTCTCTCTTCCTGCAGAACACAGGCTGTAGACACTGCCTGAATTAATTCCTTTCTGAATTATCAGGAGTTGTCATATTTTTCAGTTCACAGACCTCTACAAATTTTCCAACAGTAATGCAGATTTCTGTAAAGTTTAAGCTTCCTGACAACATGCAGTTTATCCTAGTTACCATTTGTTATTGCTGGCAGGTAATCCATTAAAATGGCCTGAAAACTCCTGAATTAAAGATATTCTGAAAGAACTGCTGAACTTGATCTAAACATTAGAAAACTCACCACAACTTCTGGCAAATGATTTTGACAGCTGATTACCCACACTTCAATATATATAATAATACATATAAATACCCTGAGTTTTTTAACTGTAGTATTTAACCAACGTAATTTAAGTTTTCCATTACTTATCTGAAGTGTTGAGAATAGGGGCTACTTATGGAACATATATTTTTACCCCAGGGAAGAAGCTCAGGTGAAAGAAGAAAAAGTGTTATATTTTTATCTATATACTTATATACATTTATGGAGATATCTAAATCACATCGGTCCTACTGCATATGTGGAAATACAACCACACACTGAAGTCTCTTGATTATGACACTGAAAGATTCAAGGTATTTCCAACCACAACTTTTTAAATTTTAAAATTAAAAAACCTAAATAAAGTAAAAAAAAAAAAAAAAAAAGAAAAAGAAGAAGTCACTGTGAATAACCTCAAACTAGGACATAATTTCACACAAAAAACCCAAATGCTAATAAAAACTTGTTAAGAACACTATGAAAACAGCTAGTGCATTACCTGCAGGATTACAGCTTTATAGCCACATTACCCAGGAAATCCTTATGAGCAATGAGGACAGAAACACATGGAAGGGATTCAATGAATGGTGTAGTTTCAACCACAGCACCATTGAATCCAGCCCTGCAGAAGGTCATGGCAGATGAACAAAGACTTCATGCCACAGTTCCAGCCCAAGGAGCTGTAGCCTGAAAAGCACCAGCTGAAAACCATTTACTGGGGACCTACTAGAAAGGGTTGTGAACCATGTTCAAATATGCTAGGGGAATAGGAAAGGGAGGATGGAAGAAAGATCTAACATGGTCTTGTGACTTTCAGAGGTTCAGGAAAGGGAAGTTGCACAACTGCTGCAGAGAGCAGCAGCTCTGTACTGTTTCACATCATGAAAAGGACAATGAAGACTGTGGAGGAAAGTACATTACACCAAAACTGGTGTAAGAATATGGAAATATTCCTTACATTTGCAGACTACAGGAATTTAATTCTTTCATTCTGGGGAAAAAAAAAAAAAAAAAAAAAAGGTGAATGCAATAAAACATACCCAGGTCATTATCCTCATGATGAAATTTCATAAGTAAGTGGCATAAGTAAGGAAATTTTAGTAAGTGGCAAAGTGGTAAAAAGCAGCTCATCTCTTTTATAAAACAGCAGAACAAAATACAAGGTATATAAACATGCAACTGTGGGATTGTTTAACAGCAGTAGGTGTGAGAGAAGTACACAAGGAGTATCCCATATGCTTCAGATAAAACCACAAGTGTACTTAGGCAGCTTTGACTTGGTTTAAAGCTGAAACACTATGTAAAGCACTCTACTCAGAGGCTGAGCACAAAGAAACTTGTTCAATTCTTCCCAGGTTTCGATATTTGACATTTGCTGCTGTTGCACTTACTTTCAAAGAATAAACATAAGGAAATATATGACTCCATTACAACTCTCTTTCCAAAGAAAAGAACATGAAGACTAATAAGCTTTAAATGCTTCGGTTAGGAGAAATATTAGAACCATCAGAGAGACAAGCAACAGTATCACAAGTCATTATCCCAGCATGAGAAAGATACAACAAAAATGCTTGGGAGTTAAAGCCACACAAGTTTAGATTACAAACCTTCTGGTTGTGCCTTGAAGACAAAACCAGTGACAATAATTATCCTTGTGTTATCAAGTGAGTATTCTTTAGCATGGGTGGACTCACTGTCTCTTGCAAAATATTAGATCAAATGTGGATGCTGGTGTGGATGTTTTAGTCAAGTCTAAGTCACTGAGTTTAGCATAGGGAAACCAGCATCACATGAAATGTTAATTGCCTGTGTAACGCAGAAGGTTACACTGCATCACAAAATGCATGTTTATTCTTTAAAATGTGGGAATAAGTGTGTGAACACGCATACCTTGTGTGTATTCTTCTGAGAGTTCCTGAAAACAGACAAATGAAAAAACAATCATGCTGTTTCATCATCTGCTTCTTTCCCCACACGGCTACAAGAAAAAAAAGTGAAGAGTTTCTTAAGTAGGTCACTCTAGCACAAGCACAGAGTGTGTAAATAAAGAGCCATGGATTTTCCCCTTAGCTATCTGGAGAGAAGTTTCAGTGATCAGTCCAAACACTGTTTCTGTCAGAGATGTGCCAGGAAAAACAGTAAAAATAAATTTAGTGGAAAATACAGTAACAACAGCTTCCTAAGTAGGGTTGTTTAGTTTTTGGAAAATACCTAATAATAAAATAAACTAATTAAATTCAATCTGTTATCTATGGTAGAAGAAGCAAGCTAAAAAGGCAACACAGTCAAGAACTGGGTGCAGTACTAATGAACTCTGTGAACATGCCTTAAATTCCAGCCTTGGATGTAATGAATGTTTAAATGAGATTACTTATTCTGAATATTCATACTGTAATTATTTGAGTTATGGAAGTTTTACCTAAATATTTTACAAATTAAATAAGTGGAAAGACCCAAAGGGAAAAAATACAATAAAAAATAAGATAAAATAAAAATCCTGTTTACAAGGAGGTGAAAAGGTAGAGAAGTGTTCAAAGGTAGATAGAATCAGAGGCATCTGACCACTGTTGACACCTTGACTCTAACTCCTACATCAGAAGAAAATCCAGTCCCTCCCTTTGGGTACAAAGTACTCACACCTAATGTGTATCTACATTGAAGACAACATTTTAAATCAGATCTTTCAACCAGGACAATTATATCCCTTAACAGGCAGGCCTCCATTTTATATTCCACAGAGGAAGAGGGCAGTATTTGCAGATAATTGCTTTCTGACTAGTTTTATTAACAGAGTTCATGAGGGAAACAAAATAAACCACTTAATCTATACTCATTCTCTAACTCCCTCTTCCTCCACTCACTTCTTAGGGAAAATAATCCTTCAGAGGGAGCAGACTTATTTACTTCTTAGACAGGAAATCCCAGCCACTTCTACAAGCACGAAGATAGATATCTGTGACCTCCTCTCCCAAGCAGGTTTTCAGCAGAGTTTCACAAGACTGATCACTGATTCAGTCTTTGTATCATCATAAGTTCCTGTGCAAAATAGGACTATGGAGATATCACTCAATGTGTCCATTACCAGTGAAGAACTGGGGATCCTTAAATCCAAGATAATGATGGTCAGGAGCTATCATATAACCATCTTACATGTCAGAACTACTATGGAGTCGGTTCTGCCCTGAATATATTTGGGGTTTTCTTTTTAGGGGTTTTTCCCCAGTCTGCAATATTTTCATCAGCCTCCACTCTAGAACATGATGAGGACAATAGTTTTGATCAATTTTGTGAAGTATGTATGTGAAATATACATGTGATAGGCTGACAATGCTTTGTTGTATTAGATTTGGACATATTATGCTTAAGCTAAACCCTCAGAAAATCATCCATGATATTAGCTAATAAAGTGATGAAAAACACCAGAAATGAAGACATCAAATGTGTGGATGAAAGTAGAAAGGGAAAAGGATGGAAACATCATTAGAGGGTTATACAAACACCCTAATCCAGAAGAGTGTGTAGATGACTGTGCTTATCCACAGCTTTGTTGGCTTCACAAGGGCTTTAGCCAACCATGGGAGCCCTGCCATGGGCTTACACTGCCAAGACTGGGCTCTCAAACCTGAGAGCAGCTCCAACTTCAAAGAGCCTGTTTTTCAAGAGTTTGCTGCCACCAACCGATTGCTCTACCTTTTGCTTAGGTAAAATTCAAAGGGAATCAGAAAGATTTAGCGTAAACTTGAAGAGTGCTCTTAGCTCGAGGCTAATTCATTCCTGGATGCAACATGTCAAACATGCACAACAGAAATGCAAAACAGCAAGTGACTATTAGCATCTGTAAAGATTCCCAGAGCAGGTAGATTATGTAAAAATATGTATTGTTCTAAATGACAATGTACAGTTAGCGGAACAGCAAAAAAGATAAAGTTTTGTAGCTTTTTTAAAGTAGAGAGCCCTAAACTTTTTGAAGCACAGAGTACAGCAACTGACAGCACATCTGGTCTCTTTACCCCTTTGCTCTCTCATAAGCCCTATGCATAGTTTCAAACTACACATGTGGATGTTTCTACTAAGAGGTGATGTAGAACCCTTATTTTATTTTCTTGAAAATTCTAAATATTTTACTATAAGAATAAAGAATGACCTATAATGTACATATTAAAAAGCATGAAAGTATTCAGCTATAAAAGAACTGGACAAGAAAGAAGCATCAATATGACCAGAAAAAAGTGTAAAAGACATTTGACACACCCGAAATAAGAACAATCTGTATAGCATCAGCTACCCTGATAGCCACAGTATCATGTCCTGGAGCTCAATGCATCAAATATGAATATGTTTTGATACATCATTATATGTAGCTGGCTAATGATTACCAACTTCATTTGACTAATCATGACCTCATGTGCAAATAGTCCTCACTCTTTCCAAGTGGACAAAAAGATTATTCCTATATCACATAATGTTACCCCAAAATAAGGAAGAGAAATTTTCCCAGTCAGCTAGTTCATATAAAAGATGACAAAACAGAATACTTTTAAGTGGCAGACTTATAGCTAATTTTAGAAATTACACTGAGACCCAAGGAGCTGCTCCTGCAGCAGGTACCTGATGCTTGTCTAGGTGGGTTGCATTTCTACCTTTGGCAGAGATTATATTTTTATATGGTAAAAACCTGGTATAGGTTAGAAAGTCTTCAAGCAATGGCTGATGTGCCCTTCTCAGAAGTACCAGTGTGACATCTGGTGGGCACTTTTTGGGACAGCAATAGGCTGATTCCTTTGATCTTCAGCAACTCAGAAAGATTGTAAGAAACAAAACAAAGGAGCGAAAAAACTAATATGAGGAACAAGGGAACCATCATGGCCTATACATGTGACAAAAAATATTTACAAAAGCCACAGCCAAAAGAAGAAATTTTGTGTTCACTGGCATTGCTTTAAGAGCGTACTCAAGTATGACAAAATTTTGTGACAGGAACTGCAAATACATCTCATGTTGGCCACGTGGAGATGTGTGTTGCAATATTTGAGGAGTTTTCAACACACAGCCCACACAGTGCCATAAACAGCAACCAAAACAGGCACCGAGACATCATCATCAGGGAAGTGATTTTTCTCCACAGGGTGTGGCATATCTCTTTCACTCCAAGCATGTGAAATTTGTGATTTCCCCGAATGCTAGAAACTCCATTGCATCATTTGTGGTAGTGGAGCACTTAAACAAGGAAATAGAAAAAAAACTTTCTTTTCCTCGAGTCAATTATTTGCATGCTACCGACTGAGTCACATACAAACTAGCCCAAGACACTTCCCCAGTAATCCTGCCAGTCTCATCAATTATGGAAACTACAGATCAGCAAACGAAGATGAATTCTGGTAGTGCTGCAGTGGTGTCAATGCAGTTCAAGCATGAGACACGGAGAGAATAAATGCTATCTGCCTAGATTCTCTAGAAACGTAGGAGGTAAGACTGGAAGCCCAAATGGACATCAGGCACCTAATGGGTGACAATCACAGAATGCAGACACCTGAAATGCCATTTCGGTGTTCCACATGCTGGTTTCCTGCCCACAAGTACTGCCCCATGGCTGACCAACCAGCTATGAGTTTATTTCCCACCTACCACTGTCTTGGTACTCAAGAAGAGCATAATTCCTAAATCCTCCAACAGGATCACTTGCCAAAACTGAGCTCAGGGTGAAACATGGTAGGGAGACAGCACAGTGCCAATACCTTGTGTAATTAATGCATATCTAACCCCTAATGCTTAGAGGTTTCACCTATAAAGTGGCAAATATTAGTTTTAGGCTACCCAAGTTAGTGCTGTAAATTCCTAGCTATGGGGAACTTCGTAAAGAACATCCTTCAGTTCATGTTTTAAAACACAGCAACTGTGACTAAAAACTTAATTGAGAGAACAAACAAGTAGGAACTCTTTCTTTATCCCACAGATTCTGCATTTCAGGCTTGGCCTCCTAGACTATTTGTCCATTTTTCATTAGACAGGGACAGGATCTAAAGAAATCACTCAGAAAATAGCAAGTGGAACCAGGAATACCCTCTTGTAGATGGATACCCACAACCCTGCTTCAGAAGAATTAAGCTTTGCAGCACTTTCTACTCATCTGCAACTGTGAGTTTCACAAGCTAACGCTTATCTTCCAGGCAATGCAGCTGAGTCCCACCCTACCCGAAGATAAAATAGCATCATATATATTCTGATCACATATGACCATATCAGAACATATATATTGACAAATACAATTTTTAGAAGTGATGTACAGAGGGAATCAGATGCCTTATTGCTGAACTTATTTGGTGTTGCAATCATTTATATGCAGCCCATTTTCATACTCTGGCTTCTGTCTGGCAAAAACAGTGCAAACCTGGATCCTGACCCCATATTCAACCAAAGGATTAAAGGAGTTTGCATGACTTGCTCCTGTTCTCAACAATCTGTTTTATATTACCCAAGTTTTCAGTACTGAAGGTTTTGAAATAAGGTACATGGTAAAGGAATAAAAATCAGTTGTAAAGTGATATGCAAAGCAAGCAGAACTGTAAATGCCTTTTCCAAGTCACAGGCATGTATCACTGTTATCTTCAGACACCTTTATAATGTAATTACAACTTTAGTTAAAGATGATCTGGGAACCATTTGACTGCAAGCTGCGAGATCTTAGAAATTAATGTAGTTACTAAAAATCTATATTTTATCTTTAATTCAGTAAAGATCTTTTGCCTGGGGAATATATACAGCACAAACTGATATATGTGTATATATATATATATAAAATTACTGTATTTATAATGAAATAAATGTGGCAAGTTGTGTTACTGTACTGTATTGAATAAAAAAGCTGATTGTTAGCCTCAAATACCTCAATAATAACCTCACTGTTTCACCATCCACAATTGAGATTATCTTGTCTTAGGTGTTCAGTGATACTCTTGCTGATGCCCAGTGAGTACTGAAAAAATCCCACAATGCTGAACACAGAGGAAACAAAGGAGGGAAGGAGCACGGAGTAAGGAAGTTGGTGACCACTGAAACATCTGTTAAAGAGGTTGGAGCTGGGATGAAAAAACAAGTCTAGAAGTCATATTGGGTTGGAGAAAATTCAAGTAGCTCAAACTAGGAAAACAAAATTTATAGAAACTTTTAATCTCCATACTCTCTTTACCTTTAAAGTCACAGAAATGCCTTTCTTCTCTCTCCTGTCTTTGCAAGAACAGTATTTAATGATTCCGACATAAAACTTTGCTATTACAAAAAATTCTTGTGCGAAATAATTGGCTACAGAGCTGATTATAAATAATGTGCAGTGAATAGGAAAAGAGAGGGTGGTGTCAAAGAGCAGAAAATGCAACAGAACAGTGGAGTGCTATTTATCCTGGGCACTGAGTGAGGCATTGCATTAAGGACTTCTGATCTGTATTATATTTGCTTTTCACTGTTTGAATTTATGCCTCTTCTCAAGTTATGGCAATTAAAAGTGTAAGGAGATTATTTTTCATCCCTCCTTAAGTAATATACTTGTTCTAAAGTTTTTGTTCCCTCAGATGTGCTAAGCAAACACTTCAGGAAATTTGAACTTTACATTTTAATTCCCTGTCACCTCCCTAGCTTCTTTATTGCAGTTCTGGAAAGGACAGAGTTCACACCCGGCTCCGCCAGGACAGTGTGACAGCTCAGCACGTTGTCACCAAGCTCCCAGCTGCTGCACCAGCTGGGAACGGCTCAGGGTGGCTGCATTCCCACATCATGTGCAAGTCATGTCAGAGTTGGGAAAAATATACTGAATTATCTCAAATACAGGCAATAGGACTGGCATTCTGTGCTGCTTGACTTCAGTCTTCCCACTAGAGGGATTACATATTCTTTGAGATCTGTAAAATCAGTAGTTATTTATTCTACACAGGTTTCTTACTGGTGTATTTCTAATGCTATCATCTTATTGTAACTTAAAAGTTTATCACAGCTCAGTAGCCCTTCAGAAGGCAGATATGTACTTGTTAATCTCCTTTGCAGCCT
The DNA here is from genome assembly GCF_036013475.1 of Columba livia. Classification (NCBI taxonomy): domain Eukaryota; kingdom Metazoa; phylum Chordata; class Aves; order Columbiformes; family Columbidae; genus Columba; species Columba livia. Next base: position 23,729,410 of record NC_088603.1, on the reverse strand, counting down.
TCCTTTTCCTCAGATAAACACTGGATAAAAAAGAAAAGCACCAGTGCACCTACCCAGCAAACCATATAAAATACATTATTTTGTTACATATGTCTCCTAGCTCTTTTGCTAATTTGTGGTTGAATTTAAATAATCTTGCAAATATTAACTACTAAGTGCAGTCTTCATTACCAGTAGTCTCAGTAGAAGCACTGCAAATGGAGGATGAGATGACTACCCTGTTTTCCCCAAAATAAGACCTACCCCAAAAATAAGCCCTAGCATGATTTTTCAGAATGCTTGAAATATAGGTCCTAGTCCGAAAACAAGCCCTAGTCCAAAAATAAGTCCTAGTTACAGTTCATTTTAAAAGTCAATTTCAATAGTGTCCAGGCAGCTATACATGTAAAAAAGCAATAAGTTTTGGAGCAAAAATTAATATATGACCCTGTCTTATTTTCGGGGAAACACAGTAGGTATTTATGCTGAGCTCAAGTACAGAAAAACCCCAACCTTATGAAATACATCTACCTTTTCTACACAGATACAGTTACACAGTTTTAGTATCTTCATTTACCAATTGGTTTGAATCTTATCAGGTTTTTTTCTCACTAATGCAGTTAAAAATTCCTTCCTATTATCTTGACGCTATTGGCCATATATACTATTTGACATTTTGTTTATCAGCAAAATTTTCATATCTTATCAGTTATATTCTTTGCAACTTATTTTCAATCTTTTCAGACTTTAATGCTTTTATCACTGTACCTATAACTTATTTTAGTTAGGAAAGCTTCTTGCCCAGACGTTAATATATGTACTCTAACAAGGTTCACCACAGTGCCTCCAACCACCTACAATGCACGTGATTGAGTCTGGTAAATAAAACTATTTGACCACTGCACAGTTTGATATCAACAGATGCTTGTTCAAATGCTCTTCTGAGATGGGTACTTCTGAAGCTGAAAATCTAGGCAGATGCACTACTTTGTTTCTCAGCTGCCCTGAAAAGATGGACTTCATATACAGTGTCCTGTGTGATTAAGGTATTAAGTAATTGTTTCTTTCATTAAATTCATTTCATTAAATTTCACAGAACACCACAGTACTTTTGTTCATGTTACTGGCTACTGCTAACAACATGAGTGTAACTGGTGCTGAAATAATAAAAATATATGCTATAAAGATATTGTGCAAAAGCCCTGCTTACTGGATGTCTTGGAATTTCAGAAGGGTGACGTACTCTTAATGGAAAGTTTACTACAAATTAGTGTGATAAATTAGTAAGGTCCTACACATAAAGTTCTGCAGAAGTTATGCTAACAAACAGAAAATAAAATGTTATCCTTTCAAATTTCTGACAGTAGACCATTTACCCTGAGAGGTGTCCATCAGTACATTTGTTTCAGTCATACAGACTCTCACAAATAATTTCTCATACTCTTGCAACTTGATTAAATACCTCTCAACATGAGGAAGTTTAATATTTTGCAAATAACAGTCTAGCTGAGACCAAGCTGTGGCCACTCCAGCCATCATTGCTTCCCGGGCTACTGAAGCAAATGAAGTGCTAGTTGGCAGTGACAGGTTAACCGCTGGACTTCATTATATCAAAGGTATTTCCCAACCAAAACGATTCTATTATTCTTTTCTAAAGGCCAGTGGGACTAAATGGCAGGTTGTACCCCTGGGTTCCTCCAGCCTATTGAATCAAAGCTGAGACTGCTCCAGCTTATCTCCAAAACCGGAGCGGCCCCAGGTTGAGCACTGCTGCTGGGACCCGGCATGAAAGAGTTTTCCTAACTCCAGGACACTGGCACTTCCCCCTCGTTCCTGCTCCACGAGAATTTGGACCTACAAACCCAAGAGAAAATTGCACGGCTTATCTATTTTCTCCGTCTTTGAGACAGACAACAGGTATTCAGAACTTCCACAAGAGAAAGCTGCAGCACCAAAAAAAGAAGAGGACGACACGTTTAACATAGCGATGCGTTTCGTGACACACGTGATCCACAGACACAAACCGGTACGGGCGGGCCCTTTGGCAGCGCAGCACCGCCCAGTTACTGCGGGGAGCAAGAGCTGCCTCCGCGCTGGCGGCCTGTACCATCCTGATGGGGGGGCTGGGGAGGGTTCGAAGGGCATGGTCCCTCCGCTCCCGACGGCACCGTTTTGCCCTGCCCGGCCGTCCCAGTAGCTGGAGGCAGCCGCTTGCCTTGGACGCGTGGCAGCGCTTCCAACCCCAGCCCTTTCCGGAGCCCGCGGCCCGTCCCGGTCTCCCCTTCCTGTTCGAGTGGTTGCGCCAGGGAGCGGCCGGACCGGCAGGGGCAGGTGCCAGCGGAAGATGGCGTTTCCAGGGCAGCCGGTACCCGGCGGCGGTTTCTATCAGGGAGGGGTGAGCGGGGGCTGGCGGCGCTGAGCCGTGGCAGCGGGGGCTGGCGGGGCGCGGCCGCGCTGAGCCTGGGCTCGCAGCCGCCACGACGGCGGGGCAGCCTGGCTGAAGGGGGGCGATGACGCCTGGGACGCGGCAGCCCCTTCCTTGCCTTCCCCACCTCCCCGCTCACTGCCGGGGACCTGAGGCGCTCCCCGGGCCGCCCCGCCCGCGGTGAGGGGCTCCGGCCTCGGCCCTCTGCCGGCCGGCTCTGGCCCTGCCCGGCCGCGGGGCGTCCGGCGGAGCTGGGGGCGCGGCCCTCGCCCGCCGGCGCAGGCAGGGGTGGCTTCGCGGGGTCCCTGAGGCGGGGGACGCTTCGCAAGGCTGGGCGTGTGGGCGGCGGCATTCCGGCCCGCGGGGGAAGGGACGGGAACCGCGTCCGGCAGGGTGCCGCCCGGCCCTGCCCACCGCGGGAGGTGCTGCTGGGGCCGGGGCGGCTGGGGGCTCCGCCCGCGGGAGAGGGGAGCGGGGAGGCGGCAGCTGCCAGCGGGCGCTGCGGTGGGCGGGGGTCAGTGCTGCGGCCGCCGCTCCCCGAGCCGGTCCCCGGAGCGGGGTCCTGTGACTCACACCTTGTGTGAAGCTGTCTTCCGTTCTTGGGGCGGGTGACGAGCTAAGCGCTTCGAAGGGCAACGGCAACTTCTGCCCGTGTCTGAAAAAGTGATATTCTTCCCGTGGCGAAAGATAGGTATAGACTCCGTTACACAGATTATTGGTTCACCTCAGTCAAACAGATTTCACTTCTATCGTTCCATGGTTTTCCGTTAAGAATATGTTTTCTTGAAAAAATCCCATGCTTCATGCATGTTCTTCCAAATATTTTCCCTAGAGAACTGTCTTGCTCAACTCTTTCCAAGTGGAAAGAAAAATCTGCATCGCCTTAGTAGTCTTATCTTCAGTACCTCATTATCTGCTAGTAGTAGACTAAAATTCAACCTTGATGAGATACACCATCCTGCATCTAGATCAGTGGATTGCTCGTGTGCCAGGCTTCACACTGATCTGCTTAAATTCTAATAAAGGTTGTCTCTTTTTTGGTTTTTTTTTTTTTAAGTAATTTCTTTTTTGGTTGGTTTGACCTTTTTGCATGTTGTGTGTATAAATCACAAGTTGATTCTTAAGTACAAACACTGCATTTTCTTAAAAGTTAACGGAATAATTTATTTAAAATTAATTTTCTTCTTGATTTCTAAAGTATGGAGGAGCTCCGGGAGGACCAGCGTTCCCGGGACAAGCTCAGGATCCTTTATATGGTTATTTTGCTGCAGTAGCAGGGCAGGTAAACTTATAAAGTGTTGTTTATTTCTTGGATTTATATTTTTTCTGGGGAATAATTTCCACATTAGTTTTTGGAAAGAGGAATGCCTAATACTTGCAGTGAGGAAAGCTGTTATTTCAAGTTTCTTTTTAAAAAACAAACAAGAACCAGAATGGTTTTACTTAGTCTATCTGCTATATGAAGCTGTATAACTATACCATATAGCTATATACACACAGTAACTATAGTTTAAATAATGCTGTTAGTTTCTTTATAGTATGTGTGTGTGTAAATGCAAACGTATGCATGTACACGCTATATTTACTATATAAGTATATACAGGGACTATATAGTTACATGACATGTTGTAACTGAATTGTGGCCCCGCTCTTGCGTTGTGGGATGCTGTCAGCTTCAGGAAACAATGGAAGGCATGGGCTGTGGAGATGGCCTGGCTAAAAGCAGGAAATGCTAATAAGAGATCATTATGGGATATGAACAGGCTCACAAATGGAAAAACAGACTTGAGTTACGCCAGTATCTAGGTTTCCTGGTAGGATAGAGTGATTATTCTTTCAGAGCCATCCACAACTTTGATTTAGGCCTATTATTCTGCACTGCATTTTTGATTTCTTTGCTGTAATTCTGTGACATATATTGGTTTTGTAGGATTATGGATGTTACTGGAAATAAGTAGTTCTTGAACTATATTACAAAGTTTAAGAGCAGATAAGTAGGTTTATTGAGCTGAAGTTCTGTCTTTGTTGGCCATATCCGTAGCTATTTATTGCACGCTTCTAAGGTGTGTGCAAATCTAAAACTCTGTTCCTGGATCTGTTATCCACGGGTAGACATAACCACAACATTAAAGTTTGAATTTAGCAGATGTTAAAATTCCCATTTTAAGACTGTAATTTGAGTTATTTTTGTTCTCTGTGTTATTCTTTTGAATTAATAATGTATCTTACAGTCTATATATTACTTGTTGAACATTGCTTATGAAAATATGTAGGCCACGTATTGTTGTAGGAAAGGAGAAGAGTGGAATGATCTATATTGAGTGAGGCAGGCCTCTTGTAAGGTGGAGCCCAAGCTAAATTCTGCTGAAGATGCTGACAATGTGCCTGCCAGCTGAGATGCCTCTGCATCCAGGAGCCACCTGGATGTGCCAGGAACCAGCAGTGGAGCTAGTAGCTGATACTGGAGAAAGGAGGAAATTGACAGTGTAAAGGAAAGGGAAGTAACAGCAAAAATGATGCAGCGCTGTGGAGAAGAGGTGGCAGGAGCTGAACCTCAGCAAAGCATAGACCGGCCCCAGGCCACTCTGGTGAGGTGTGGTTACAGAAAGCTGATCGACCAGTGAGCTAGTGGGTATGATCAAGTTAGCACTTAAGAGTACTTAAGTTAGTACTCTTAAATGCTTTCTATTTGTAGAAATCATTCCTTGTTGAAATAAACTGGGGAGCTTTTGAAATGTTATCTTTGGAATTAGAAGAGTCAGTTTCAGAGACCAGTAGCTGTGTAGAAGTAAAAACCCTATAAGGAGACAGTGAAATGAAACAGATAAATTATCAGTTGCTTTTACAGCCATCTGTGCAAGTCTGTAAAAAGCCACATCTCACAGTTTTCCATAAGTACTTGTTGTAGAACTAGTAAAGTTTTCGGTTGTGGCTTGCTGCTCTCTGTGTTGGTTTTATGCCTGTGTAATATGTAATGTTGTCTCTGTGCTTTCTTTGAGGTAGTTTACAACAGAGATCTTGTCTTAGATTTGGGGAATTAGTTTCCATTATTTACAACAGATAGTCAAAAGTATTGTTTCAAGTCTTTGTTCAATTAATTGAGTCTGTCTTTTTAGGAAGTAATAACTTTATTTTTAGTCTGTTTGCAAAGCCCCTATGCCTTGACTAGTTTAACTGCTTAAGTTCTACTGGAAAAAAAAAAAAAAGCCCATCTTTTTGGTAATGCTAATCATGATTACAAATCATGCTTTTCTGTCTTCCTGCCTATTTTAAACTTATACAGATCCTGCCTTTGTGCCTTTCAAAAGGCAAAAGGGCTTTGAAGAGATTTGCTGCTTAATATGCATGACTATTTCAAATATATATATTTTTTCCTGTGAATTTAAAGTTTTTAACACATCTATATAGTTAGACAGATGGAGTAGATTTGAAGCAATTTTAGGTTTAGCTGCCATTAATTTTACATAGAATCAAAACATTGCTGCTTTTTTTTTCAGATCTTGTCAAATATCATTTAACATATTAGCTGCTATTTGTCCTACAAATAATGGTACTTCATTTCTGCAAGTTACCTGGCTCTGCCATTCCCTTCATGCCATTTAGTAGCATATACTTACTGGAGTTAAAAACAGTAGGAAAATGCTGAAGCAAATAAGTTTGTTCAAATATAAAGCAACTCTCATTCTCTATTAATTGCTTTACAAAAGTCACATTTTTTGTATCTACAGATACAATGTTCCATCCTTGAATGAGGTTGAATTACACTCAGACTCTGAACTGAACTTCATGTTGGGTGTGTGAGGAACATGACGTAGAATTCCACCTACACTTGACTGATCATTGTTTTCCATTTTTCCGTGTATTGGCCATTGTTTTCTCTATTTGGCCCTGAGCAGGACGTGTGGAAAGCAAGTCATTTTCCAAACCGTGCAGATAGATATCTTTTCTGGGTTTGTTTTGGTTTTCTTTAAAAGTTCTTTGCTTTCTGCTTGTTGTTGTTTTGCTAACAACTTAGTATTCTCCAAAGAAAACCATATATTATTTTTAGATTTCTAAGTCTTAAGGTTGTCTTGAGAAGAGAGTATGCATGATCTGGATTCCAGGTTTCCTACTGTAGCAGTGAGATCGTAAACTTATAATCTAAAGTTACTACAATACCCACTAAGTTAAAATGAGTACTTTAAGGAAAGCTGTCCTTCTGTTCAAAATTTTGTGCCTTGGTTTCTGTGCAGCTGGCTCTGAACTATATGCTACCAATATTTGATGAGGTTGTTGGTTTGTGGTTTTTTTTAAGTTTAGAGCAAACCTGCCAATCCTTTTCATTTTTTAGTACATCACTAGGTGGGAAGGCAAATGCATATTGCAAAATTATCAACTAAAGAAACATTGTTAAAGGGATGTTGTAAAAGGCAGTTTCTTTCATGTAGCAGACAGGTAATCAGTGGTTTTTTGAAAGGGTAGCTAATATAATGCCACTGAAAAGGGAGTGGGTACTGGGAATAACCAGCCTGGGAGGGGGAATTAAAACAATAGCTGATACATCTTCTGTTATCGAAAGGATGGACAAATAGATGCTGATGAGCTACAGAGATGTCTCACCCAGTCAGGGATTGCAGGAGCATATAAACGTAAGTTAATGATTTAAATAAACCAACAAAAAAAAATTCCAATGCTAAAGCATACTAATTCGTCAGCCATCTACTAGAACATGCTTGTAGCTGTGCCTTCTGCAGAGTTCTTTTATTTGCATGGTAAACGGATTTTCCATATGGGCTACTTGGAAATGTAAATGTATGCAATTCTGTGCATGTAGGACTTGCCTTCTCAGCCTCCTTAGTTCCCCACTCCTGAGCTGTGGAGTTGGAGCAGTGCTTTGTTTTGTAATGAACAGCCAGTTCTTGCAAAGGTGTTGTGCTTTGTTTTTAAATTGAGCTTTAATATTGACCCAGATATTCTGTGGCAGGACCCCTCTGTCAGTATACCTAGTGTCCAGTTTACAAAATCGAGCTTCTGTGAGTAAAACTGGTTTGCTCAAGTGCTGTCTATGGTGAAATATAAATGACCACTTTGACTGAAACACCAAACCTTTATGGATTGAGATAAGAGCAAATTAATTCTAAATATAACTTGAATTGCCTCCAGATTATCTCCTGTCACTTTTTCTAACAAGTAATGATTAAAAGCTCCTATTTGTATCAAAATATGGTATGGCTGTATACAGTGGAAGCAACTATATAATATTTCATACATTATAATATATTATCAGTATCTAATAAAAAGCTATTTAAAATTTTATGTTTAGACGAAACTGAAAATCATTATTTTAATACAACTTAGTTTTCCTTTTTTCTAATTTAAACAGCTTTCAACTTAGAGACTTGCAGACTCATGATTTCAATGCTGGATGTATCCTTTACTGTGAAATGTAAACATTTCTGCATTACGTAAGCAAAGATGAGAGGATGCCGAAAATTTGGGAAATGCTTTGTGTTTCCCATTCAGCACTTACATGACAAGTATTTTGATTGGGGAACTGCAAAATTCCATTCTTATTCCTTTAACAGGATAAAATGATAATTCTAATGAATGAGGCTCTCAGTGACTCATCTTTTTAGACCAAGTGGTATCCCTCTGAGCTGGGTGGATTGCTTCCCCGTTGAATGTGTGAAGAGTCAGGTCTGGCAGCCCAGAATCGACCTTTTTGCAAATCATTCATTTTGTTTTTCAAGTTGACAACATTCTAGTCCTTCCTAATGAATTAAGGATTTATACAACAGAGGCTGAATGCAATGTAAGTCCCTGTAAATCCTGTTGCTTGAAAAGATCAGGTCGGAATATCTAATAGATTGGTATATGGCCTTCAGCAGTAGGACCTATGGAAGACTTAGGTATACTGAGCAAGGTTGGAATCTGTGGAGCTTTAGTCAAAACTTTAATTGACATGTTCAAATGTTTTCCTGTTTAAAAAGAAAAAAGCAGAAATGGAACTGGAAGGTCTGTTAGCACACTCTGAACAAAGTGCTTAGAATGTGAGAGAACTGATATTCTAACTTAAAGTAGTTTTTCATTTGGCATCTATTTTTATTTCGGAAATGTATTTTAATGGTAACAGTTACACTACAGCATGTAAAAGAGAAGTGTGTGAACTGAGTTAAATGCACAAATGGCAAATACTTTTTATCAGGTTTCACTCAGAAGAGGTAAGGAGAGAAAATTCTCTGACCTTTGGTCAGTAGCATTATGTCTGTTGTGCTGTAGGATGCTCTAGTTAGTTTTCTACCAGAAATATTAATAGTAGTAAAATATTGACCTTGAAGAAGTTTTTGTAACTAATAAAAATAAAAATTTCCATTGAAGAGAGGGCTTTTTACATTCTTTTCAAGTGAAGATACATTTTTCTTAGCTTTAGAATTAGAGGGATATGTCTGGCACCCTGGGATTTAATGAGTTTAAAGAACTCTGGGCTGTGGTCAATGGCTGGAAGCAACACTTCGTAAGTTTTGACAATGATAGAAGTGGTACCGTGGATCGTCAAGAACTGGAGAAAGCCTTGATGAACATGGGTAAGTTGTGAAATGTCCTTGCTTCTGATGCTGACTATAGCATTTCCCATTATTAGTTACCCTCCTGCAGTAACTGACACATGATAATAAGGATTAAAAATGTATTGGATTCTGCTAGCTTACCTGTCTTTTCAGTATAGACTTTTTATTTTCAAATAGGATTTAGGCTGAGCCCGCAGGCAGTGACTGCAATCACAAGGCGATACAGCACTCGTGGGAAGATTACATTTGATGATTACATCGCCTGCTGTGTGAAACTCAGAGCTCTCACTGGTATGCTGGATTATAGTCTTGTTACTATCATCCCCATAATACTTTTTTATTTAATGAAATCTGATTACTCAGCTATCTCAAGTTCAGCTTTAACTTCTACATAACACAAAATAGGTTTCTTTCAGTAAAGTTTAACGGCAGAACTGGAAAAATTATAGATTATGATATTTTTAAATCCCTATTGGAAAATGGCAATAAAACTAATGCAGCGTTTATTCCAGTGACTAGAAGAGTTACGTTATCAAAATGGGGAAATTGTATTTATCAAAAGAACATAAAGGGTTGTATATGATAAGTATACAACATCAAAAGGATACATCAAAATCAGTGTGACCAGCAGGTCGAGGGAGGTGTCCCTGTCCACTCTGGTGAGGCCCCACCTGGCGTCCTGTGTCCACCTCTGGGGTCCCCAACATAAGAAGGACATGGACCCATTGGAGAGGGTCCAGAGGAGGCCACAAAGATGATCAGAGGGCTGGAGCACCTCTCCTGTGAGGACAGGCTGAGAGAGTTGGGGTTGTTCAGCCTGGAGAAGAGAAGGCTCCAGAAACACGTAAGTGTAAAGTAATGCCTTTCAGTACCTAAAGGGAACCTACAAGAAAGATGGAGAGAGGCTTTTTACAAGGGCATGTAGTGGTAGGACAAGGGTAACGGCTTTAAACTGAAGAGGGTAGATTGAGGTTAGAGATGAGGAAGAAATTCTTCACCATGAGGATGGTGGGGCCCTGGAACAGGCTGCCCAGAGGGGCTGTGGAAGCTCCACCCCTGGAAGTGTTCAAGGCCTGGCTGGATGGGGCTTTGAGCAACCTGGTCTAGTGGAAGGTGTCCCTGGCCTTGGCAGGGGGTTGGAACTACGTAATATTTAAGGTCCTTTCCAATGCAAACCGTTCTATGATTCTATGAAAATAAAGAGGAGGAATAAGTCTTTGAATGAATTGCAGTGTTCTTTGAGTTCTCATTCATGCGACTTGGGGAATTTAATGAAAGTACAATGCATTTTAAAAGAATTGATTAATTCTTCTTACCTGGTTTCTGTTTTGTTTTCTTAATGCATTTTTGCAGAATGTTTTAGAAGAAGGGATGCATCTCAGCAAGGTTTTGTGAACTTCCAGTATGATGATGTAAGTGAACTTTAAGGAATCAATTAAAGTTACAGGGTAAAACTAAAGAAAAACTTAAAACTGAAGACACACAGTAATGATTTGAGTTTGTACCTGTGTTCCTTATGCTTATGGTGTTACCTGAGAGCACAAAGTTTCTGGCTTTTTTTGAGTGTTGTCACAAAAAGTTTTCATGTATTTTGTAGAGTTCTGTAAAATGTTGTTGTGCGTTTTTGTCTGTAATTCTTACCAGCATGGTTCAAGAAGATCAAGCTACGTCGCTTGCTAACATCACTTTCTGTGACTTTTTTTTGGTTTGTGTTTGTCTGGAGGGGGGGGGGGGCGCGCTGGTTTGTGAGGGTTTTTTTTGTTTTCATTTTTGTTTGGTTGTTTTTTTTGTTTAAAGGCTTGTTAGGCACTTTTTCTTAGGAAAGGCTGGGGAGGTGCGGTGTGGACAGACACAAAGAGCATTCCATCAGGCGCTTAGGTTCTGGCTGCCCAACCACATCCGTGCAGGAAAAGGAGAACATTAGATTCAAGTATTTCTGAGATTTCTTTCCTCTTATTATTAAGCAGATGCTTTGTTTTAATTATCCATTAGCTAATTTTCATATTTAGCTTCAAAGCTTTGTTGTTTGTGGACTGAATTTATTTATAGAAAAGGGTAGTGACAATTGGTATTTTAGGAGAAGTGAAAACTTGGTCTCTACCATACATCTAATAAGTGGTTATTCTTTTTTTTTGTTTCAGTTCATACAGTGTGTTATGAGCGTCTAAATCAAAAGGAAGGAAGCTGTGGATGATCGTGATTAACATTCCAGTTTGTGTTTTGCTTTGCCAAATCTTCCAATGATTGTGTATCTCAATATTGGAACTTGCATATTTTATGAACACACTTGCATTTTTTTAGTTTTGACAATGAATATAAACTAATCTTATACTGTCAATTTTAACTTCCAACCTGTGACTATTAAAGATGTTTTTATTTTCAAAATCTTGCAATTCACTGTAATTCAAATTACGCAGATCATAAATTTTTCTGTAATATGTTCACTTTTTTCCTGTGATTCACTAAAACCAGTTCCTGGAGTGCAGCTTACCTTTTTCTGTCTTAAACAGCATCATGTGCATCATGTAAGATGATACATATTGTCTTTGACAGTATAAGACACATGTACAAACTGAAAGAGTTTTTGGAATGGTCATTTGACGCTGGTCTCTTAGAACATGGGTCAGTTTAAGTTGCTGATTTTAACAGCCAGCTGTTTCCAAGAGGAATCTGTGATGCCACACTGAGTGTCAGACAACCTGTTAGAACTTCTTGTAAGCAGGGGTACAACAAAACATAGCAGAGAACTCTTCTAGAGTGTGCTCTTGTGTAGGGGGCTTTTGTTCCAGTAAGATTCTTACTCTGTTTGTGTCACTATATAAAACACTAAATTTTAAACATGTGACAACTCTGCTGTGTCAGTTTTTACGTTAACTTTCTCTGTAACAATGAATTTCTAAGCTGCCAGGTATCAGTTGCATGTAAATTCATGTTTTTGTCTCCAGCACTTGAAACTGTCTGCCAACCAACCTATAAGGGCCAAGCTTCACTTCAAAAAATTCTTGCCAGATTACTATTTCAGCAGTAATAACCAATGCTCTAGAATTCACTTAAAAGTATATACAGAAAGGCAAGACTTTTTAAGGAAAAAAAACAAGATCTAATTTGTAATGGAAATAAAAACAGCAAAGGCTTTTTGATGTGGCATGGGGTTTTGGTTGAGTTGGTGGTTTTTTTGGAGGGGAAGATTGACATTGTGTGGGAAGAGGGAGCAGCACAACTAGATGGAGGTAGTTCAAACTTTTTTCCAAAAAAATAAGTTAATGAAATTGTTGTTAGTCACTTCTACCTGCCATGAAGGAGTGATAGATGTTCTTTTGCTGGCCTTTTAAGTGCAAAGAATGCCAGAAGAATGTTAAAAGGAGTATATTTCTTATATTAGTAGTCTAGGGCACTTTTTGAGAGGAGGCTTTGCACTAAGGAATGAAAGCAAAACTATATGTCTGTGTATACGTCACTAGACAAACAACATAAATAATCCTTGGAGCAGAAATCTTGGTTGAAGATAGCCTAGCTTTCTAAGAATACTGTAAAATCCAGGTCTCTTGTTTCTGGGCTATAAACTCAAAGCTGGCTGGTCTCACTTAAACAAGCAACTAGTACTTCAATTCAGAATCCTTTAGATATTGCTTCTGGTTTCATTTCAGAAGGGAGTTGGTGTAGACATGATTATACTTCCATATTCTAATAATTGTACGCTGTCCTGTTGCATGACAAGGTGGGAAACAGACACTGAATGCTACAGAAAGCATTTCGAACAAAATGACCCAAGTCCATAACGGTTTGTCTGACTGAAGCAGCCAGTGCTATAGTTCAAAACTTTGACAGCTGATGAAATTAGTAAGAATATGAAGCAAAGGTGATTCTCCCTGTAGGGTTTTGGTTAGACCATTTTGCATAAATACAATATTCATCCTTACCCTGTAAATTTCACCCTGAAAAGGATGATGCATCTTAACCAAAATGCTTATTACACAGACAACATTTCTCTCACACTTTTGTTTGTGTTTCTGGGATTGACTGGGGTAGAATTACCTTTATAGCAGCCCGTAGGGTGCTGTGCATTAGATGTGCAAGTAAAGCAGTGCTGGCAAGAGCGGCGCTGTAGCTGTCACTGAGCGGTGCTTGCACAGCAGCAGCCTGTTCCCTGCTGCTCACTTTGTGGCACCAGCAAGAAGGTTGAGGGTGGGCTGAAGGGGAACATGGTGGGGACAGCTGACACGAACGGACATTTCACACCACGAAAGGCCCTGCTCGGGACCTGCGTGGGTCAGTCTCTCCAAAGCAGCTGTTGCCTGAGGACGGGGTTGGTTTGCTGGTGGGAGGGGGTGGGTGATAGCCTTTGCATGACTTTCACACATCCCTTTTTCTTCCAATTATTAAGCTGTTTTACCTTGATGTGCGTTTCTTTTTTTCGCTTTTGCTCTCCCAATTCTTCACCCACCAGAGGCCGGAAACTACTAATGAAAGAAAATACCAGGCAGCAAAGAATATAACATTCCTGTAGACAGATAAGTGTATCTTACTAAATTATCTGAGACCCTCCCCGAGAAGTTCCACATTCCTATTCAGGTATTAAGTTATGCAGTAAGTAATGAGAATTATTTATGAAATAATATGTGGGAGTAAAATTGCGCCTACAAATAAAAGCTTGTCTTAAAAAATGTGTTTAGCTTGCCTTGCATACTTGTCTTTCGGGGTTTTTTTACCTTTTTTTTTCAGTGAAAGGCAGAACAGTTGTCTGGAGCAATGAATGAACAAGCCAAATAACACAGTATTTAAGTCTGTCTCAATTTATTTCCCCAGACTGAATTTTTAGCACCAGCTACTGGGGAGTAAAATGGTGTGAGAACAAGTGTGAACCAATAGTGTTTTCTTCAGGGATCTTGTATGCAGAAAACAGAGAAAACTGTAAAACAAATTGCTCCAAAACTGGGAGCACATTCTAGCTTACCCAAGAGAGAATTGGTTTTTGTTCTCCATGAGCATTTCAAATATCCATGGCATTCAAAGGACTGATAGGATAAATCATCTTTCATGTTCAGACATAAACTAAGATAGGAAATAAATATCATTGTTAAAGAGTCACTACAGAATTTGCTGTTGTCTAGGTTTAAAAAAGCCACCTGAAGCCTATGTGAAAATTACTTCCCCATTAGCAGCAATCTGACTATGTAAGTTACCTGCTTTAGAGAATCAGTTATCTGGAATTCAGAATTAAGGGTTTCTTTTACCCGAAACATATACTGGGAAGGATGCTCATACAATCCTAAGTGGGGTGGTTGCTTTTTACCTTTGCGCAAAGGGTTGGGCCTAGTTTAGAATGCAGGTAATTTTTTCTAGGTTTCTTTCAGACATGCAAACCTAAAGAAGTGTAATTTTAGATTCGCCTTGAGACCAGCAGAACCCTAAGGCAAAGATTGGGAAGCTCACAGGATCATTGTCAACCCTGGAATTTGCAAAACAACATCTGTATCCTATTCAAAATAGCATCTGTATTCTATTATTTATTAGCCATTACCTTTTTTTTTTTCCCCTGCATGCAGCATTTTTTTTTAACACAGACCTATAGAACAGGACATGCTAATAATAAGGGCTTGTGAGAATAAAATACAACAGTCTTTGTCATTGAAAGTCACTTTACTGATGTTACAATATGTTAGTAACACTGAAAACCACAGGCATTTGTATTAAATATTCTCATAGAAGTGGATACTGTGATGCTGTTATTAAAAGTGACCAGGAATTTAGAATCCCAAATTGCAATTATTTGATTTTATAAAACGCAACATTTCATTTAGCTACATGAAAGCCAGGTTCATTCACTTCAACAGCCCAATGCCTGTAATGGTTATGACAAAAAAAATATCACACTCAAAGCTAGAAGTTGTAAATCACAAGGCTTTGTTTTGGTGTTTGTCAAAGTCTCATGTTTCTGTTACATCGGGTGTGATCTTTAAAGGGTTTTAACTAGCAAAACCAACAGTATGGAGTAGATGTCGTTTTTGCTAATCCTAGCCCAGCCCCAGTGGTGCAACACGCATCTCCTTGCCTCTCTGAATGTTTACCAATAAGGGCTAGTAGGAGTGAAAAAATAGATAGCATTGTTTTGTTTTGTTTTTTAGTTTAACTGCAATAGCCAAGATAAACATTAGCACACAATGAAGCCAGCAGAGCCAATTGGTATATACCATCTATACCATCCCAAAAGCTTTGCTGAAAGAACTGGTCATATTGTAAATAGTGTTTTCTCCAGTGGATTAAAAATTACGTAATGCTTTGCTATTCTGAAAAAAATACTTTGCATTTATGCAACAATAAAAATAAGTATTGTATTCTATATAAAACACTACCTATTGTAATATATATTTACCTTTAATAAAAGAAAAATCAGGTTATATATTCACAGTTTTAATATGTTCTGGACTGTCTTTTCAAGCATAATATATGCAGAGTCTCTACACAGGCAGTGAGCAGGAGTCCTTGTACCAATAATCAAAATAAATCAGCATTTACTGTTATACAGAGCCTTACAATATTGCACGATTAGCTGCTAGCACCACTATACTTACAAGGTCAGTCAGGCCTATATACAGAATTTGTAACATGGTTGTAAAAATAGACTCTCCATGCTAAAGTTAGAACATACAAGGTCTTAAGGCCTCATGTTAATTTTTTTTTTTTAACAAAACTTCTATTTTTTTTATTCAGAGGAATACAGAAACAGAAAAAAATCAGCTTGTTGCTTTGACATTTTATGCTTTAGTAATTTAAAATAGTCTAAGACATCAATACTTATCCCTTAAACAATGTGTTTCTTTTTAACTTCTCTGTGCTTAGTTCCTCATCTCGTTCTGCGTTATATTGCAGTTAGTTACAGCCTGTCTACATAGCTGAAGTTCTTAAACAATTTAAAGCTGGCTTAGCTAAAGTGATTTTGGAAACAGCTGTAGATTGGATTTTAGAGAACTAAACCCACCGGACCTGGTTAGGTGAGCCAGTTTTGAAATCAGGTACAAAGTTTCTCAAGTGTGAGCAAACAACCACATTTTGTGTTCTGAACTTATTTTGGTGCTTGTTTTGGTTACTTGGCCAAGACAACAGACTAATGTTGACTGGTTTAGTGCTTTTCTAAATAGTTGCACCCTGCCCGGGTGTATGAGTGACTCTTTCCAAAGCTTTAGTTCACATCAGCATCCATGGTTGAGGCACCAGGTGTGGTTTTGGTAGCTAACATGGAAAATACATGGATCAAAGGAGTTTTTACTGAATTTCCTGTTGAAATCACACTGAAGAGTCCAGCCTGCATCGCAACTATGTCTACACACAGTTTCCCTTTTTCCTGCTCTATTCCAATAACGTGCACACAAGAGCGTTACCCCACCATGCAGCCATGCGCTGACAAGCTGTACATACGTTTGCAGTTTACTCCTACTTGTCTTCAGGAAATCTCATCAAGTCAAATCCCATATTGCTGATGTCTTGTATGGTTTGGAAGCCACGGAAATAGCAGGTCATCAGCTCAGCAGTCTGATGGATAATCCATTCTGGACAAAAAACTGGCTTCAGAGGAGACCAGAGTGCTCAAGCTCTTCAAAAACTTTAATAACTTCACACTATGGTTGAAAGCAGTGGCCCAAACAGTCCGCTAATGATACAAATACTCAAATCACTTCCAGAAATAAATGGATGATCTTTAACAGCACTGGGAAGACCTTGTCCAGGCCATTATGTGGAAAGGTGACTAACCTAGCAGCGTTTTATCTTAGCCAGCTAACACAAGAGGCTGTTAGTAGATGTAATTATCATTCATGGAAATGCTTTTCAGTAGGAACAGAAAGGGGATGGAAGAGAACAAGAGCTTGCTGAGTTTTACACTGGAGAGTGACAGCTTTGCTTGGAGCAGCTGGCTGTGGGATTCAATGACAGAGCAAGTCCTTAGAGCTAACTTGTTATCCTATAGGATTATGGAGTCTCATCATTCTTTCACATTATATCCTATCATATTAATTAATTAACAAAATTATTGCAAATTTCTTCAGAATTTGCAGTATATGCATGCCTGTAATAGTCTATGCACCTATTCTTAGCTCTGGTTTTGAAAACAGCTGTCACATTGGTGTTGACAAGACCACTCAGTTCAT
Organism: Columba livia; assembly: GCF_036013475.1. Lineage (NCBI taxonomy): Eukaryota > Metazoa > Chordata > Aves > Columbiformes > Columbidae > Columba > Columba livia. Next base: position 23,712,317 of record NC_088603.1, on the reverse strand, counting down.
TTAAAACCAGCAACAGGGATTCAGGTAAGAGCACTTCAGTACACTGGCTATTGACACTATTTCTTTCTGATTTTAATTTAGGCTGTAGCTCAAAGGTCTGTTTGCTCATTAGCACAATCAAAATTATCCAGCAAATATGTCAGCTTAGCAGGTTCAACATCTCATAAATCAGAAACTCTTAAATCATTTGGAAGTAGCTGTCTTCAAAGTCAAGTCACACTTCCCATCAGATAACTGGCAGGTAGTGACTTAAGTTCACAACCTCAGCAAAGATGTGCTGTATAAAATTAACACCCTCAGAACTACTTATTTAAACATAACAAAACTATATGTAAATTATCAATCACAACAATTTCTGGCATATCACCTGAGTATATTCACCAAAAGTCTATGGTATGGATTACTGAATTTCTTATGTCAACAAATCCAGAATTAGCAGGTAATTTTTTACTTCTTAAACTGTGCCTGGCGCAGCATTACTGTTTGAATATGATGTCTATTTTCCAGTCTCCATCAGTCATGTTAATTTTTATTTTAAATTATACAAGATTCTTCCCCACATTGAAATACATAATGTCAACTTAGGTACAGCTCATCCTGTGGGTCCTCTGCTCATAGGGACAATTACTTCTATTTGAGAAGAACTGATAACATCCCTACTTCAACAGGCATCTACAGCATGGCTGGCAATAACTAGTTCATTTACTAAAATAAAAACAAAATAAAAGCATGAGTCTCAGTGAGTCAAAATGACTGAGCTATCTTATTGACAATACTCTGGTTTAGACTGGATGAGGTATTATGTAGCATTTTATATTGCTGTTGCCAGTATAACTAACTACAGTGGATGAAAACATTTGCTATCTTCAAAGTTCTTACTCTGGCAGCTTTCCAACAGACTCGATTTTAAGAGGGAAACCACAGAATGTAAGCAAACAACTTCTCTTTGACCTCCCCTGGCTTTGGAGGCTCACACAGCCCCACAGGTCAGGTTTTGTGCAATGACAAGGTCTCCCAGTTACCAACCTGATGCAAAATTCTCTGCAGAAGAATTTTGCAAAAACCCAAGTCCTGTGATGTTCTCATTCTATGACCACCAAAATGAAAGTCCATATTTATTTAACTTAGTGCTCATAACTAGACTTCCAGTCACTACATATCTCCAAACATGGAAGTGACTGTTAAAGTGACACTACACACAAAAATCTATCATCATATGCTACAAATGAATTATTCCAAAATAAGAGAGAAGCTGCAAGTACATACTACATTGAAAATACAGTCAGGAGAGCCATTTGTTTGCAAAACAAGAAGCTATGAACATTACACACAGAGCTAGTATGTTACTTCCAGTGCAGTCTGCCAATTCTTGCTGCTTCTTGATAAGGCAAAATGGAAAGGGAGGAGCCAACAGTGGCAAACATAAATTACAAACAGAAATCTAACAGGATTATTCAAAATTACATGCCAGTTTGTATCCAAACAAAATACCATAAAAGGCACATGATGAGCAGTCCAGTTACTAAAGACAAGATACTAATATGTGAGTGAAAAACAGCTTCCAGGCGACAGAGTAACACAGTGGCTATCGGGTTAGCAAACTGTTCTAATGTGGGTGAACTCCTTGAGGGTCCTGCTCAAAGTCCAGTGAAATCAATAAAAGATTTATTGATTTTAAGTGATTACGGCTCGGGCCCTAATTTCATGAGCTATATGTTACCAACTATCTTTAATCCAGTTACTTACACTCAAAGTAAATCTTTGCAAAAAATATTCTTCAGTGCTGACAGATATTTACTCTTCACAAAAGTGCTGAATCTTTTCCTAAAGGAATTACAAGTGACTGGCTCCTTCCAGATGGTCTGTCTGCAACCACTTGGACTCACTCATATTTGTCTTTCTCCAAAATACTTACCAGAACCTGTCAACTGCGAAGGAAAATCATTTGAACTCCAAGGCCAATATTGTTTCACAATCCAACACACAGCCTAATCATAAAATATAGTGTTTCTAAAAATCTTACATACTTTACAGTTGCTGACACCTTTAAACATTTCTTAATTTAATCTTACACATATTTGACTTTATCGAGAGACTTAAAAAAATATATTAAAAGGCTGCAAGTGTTGGGTTCACTTATTAAAGGAAATACATGAAAGAGGTAGAAGATTCAGAAACACCGTAGATGTTCCCATCACAATAATATCTAATTGATTACACGGCTGTTGGGCAAGGTATTCAACTGCACCACGGAGGATCTGGTGTTTTATTCTGCAATGGTACTACCTGTAGCTAATGATTAGCCAGTTTTGGAAAGCTGGAGACTTATAAACTGATTTAATATGGTCCCGTTTCTTACTGACTGAACATTCTCAATCAAAAGACATTTGGTTTAGAACAAACTTTAGAAGTCTCAGGTGTTAGAAATCTAATCATCCACTTATACACAAGATTAACATCTCCATGATAAAGGGTTTGTTTTCACCCACCCCAGTTTTTGAGGCTAAATTCACTTGCACTCAGTTCAACGCCCCAAAAAATTGTCAAGTGGGCTTCAAGGGCAGCAAGCATAGCATTCAAGCACATGTAAAGGTGATTCCAGTAACAAATATAAATTAAAAGACAGCAACGAAACTGGACACTTGCCCAGCACTGTTATATAGTGCAGTGAAATTGTTACGCTTCTTAAAGCTACGGCTTGCCATAAAAGAGTGTCTGAAATGCTCTATCAAAAATACACAGCAACTCTCACCAGATGAACTTCACACCACCACATCCCGAATTGACTACTTGAAAGTATTCCCAAATGTCCAGTGAGTTTGGACTGCACATTACTTAAAGACTCTGTTGTCTGCCTGAATTATTCCTGATTACTCCTGAGAGAGGATACACTGGTCATCTCACTGAACAACGTATTTTGGCTGGTTCCTCTTACGATGATTTGAGACAAAGTGCTGCTGTACTGGTTTCTGCAGTCTACCATATAACGGAGATTGTCAAGACAGTATAAGATACTGAAAAGATAGTCTAGATTTTGGTCAAACACCAGTTTCTGAGTGACACAGCTTTACAGTACTGTACTTTCTGTACTTCCAAAGTTGTCTGCTCAATATTAGAAAATTTGAAGTGCGATGATGTTAGTCATGACTGTTTCTTTAGGCATTTGGCAAAATACACTTATGTATAACAGCTATTTTTGACATTATCAAATGTTTACATATATACAATCTGTATACTGAGATTATAAACACATAAGGTAAAAAAACAAACAAACAAACAAACAAAAACCAGGTATAATCCTTGTTTGTTTGACATTTGTGTCAAATTGCTGCCTTTCAAAGCTTGAAATCCTGTCACAAAAGTCCTATATTTCTTACTCCTGCATGCTAATTTCTACTACAGTATGTTGTTTATCCCTTACACGTGGAAAGTAAAGAACACAAGGTTCATGCATACGGCGTACGAGTTTACATCGGCTGGGCTCTCCAGGAGGCACGTTCCCAGTTCCACTCTGGTGTGACTCAGCACTGTGTTAAATCAGAGAAAAACCTCTCTTACGCGGGACTGGCAAACTGACCGCAGGGGGGATAAGTGTATCTGCCGTCATGCGGAATAGCCTTGTCACATCCGGGCTAATTATCCGCTGTTAATTGTGACCATTTGGTTGTTCATCATATCCATAAAACACTAGTCAACAAAAAAAAAAATTTAAAAAGGCTGCTTTTTCCCTTCCAGACAGGAGGCGGTTCTCCCTGTGATCAAGGGCATCTCTGTTGATCTTTTGAATTCTCTGAAGAGCAGATGAGTGTGCAATGACTCAGTGATGCTGAGTTCCTATAAAATCCACAGTAAACAGTTCTGATGTCAGCGCAGGAAAACAGTGCAGCTAAATGGACGTCTCCCATAGCTGGAGAAGAGAAAAAGGAAAACAAACACACACTGAACACCAAGATAAAACAGGCTGTTACCCAAACAGGGTGAGGAGCTTGTTCAGGGAACTGCATCTACATCACTTGGGTCACCAAGGCCACTCCAAGGCCACTCTCTTAGTCTGGTGGGTATCTGTTCAGTCCACAAAGTCAGCAGCCTCAAGCATGTCAGCATGACTTACAGTTTGCACAGTAAACATCCACGGTTGGGAGTGCAGAGAGTTTGAAAGAAAAATGTCAGTGTAGCATCAACTTGGTATTAGCCAGCTTTTACCTTACAGTTATGCTAACTAATATTAGTGTAATTTCCAAATCTTTTCTGCCTACCTCTGCTGAAGACAGCACAAATTTCTACTGTGGGCTTGAGCTGGTGCCAAAGCAGCTCCAGGGCTGAGAAACATCAGTGCAGCCCGTCCTCCAAGCTGCTCTGTTCCACATGTCCCTGGGACACCCTGCGCTGTCCCCCACACAACATTCTGGCCCAAGCAGGACATGGGGGTAGCGGCATGCAGGGACCCCCAGCAGCACTTCACTCCTCTTTTTCTTGGAAAAAAAGGACAGAAGGCAGAGATGGGAATCACATCTGCATCAGAGACATGAACTAAAGCTATCACTAGTAAAACTCCTAATGTAAAATTCAGAGGTTTTTTGCTTTTTCAAACACCTGCTATGTCTGAATTGACACAAAGGAAGCAATGGGCTAATGCTGCCTTTCAGCAGCACCTGGAAATCTCTCCTGCAGAGCAGCATCACCATCCACAGCATGTTCCAGCAGCTCCTGCTCATGCCGGGGGGGCAGGGGGACCTCAGGGCACTAGGCAGCAAAGTCCCTCCAGATCTGCAAGGGCTTGATACAAGCCCTCCACATCCTCCTTAACTGCAATGTAGTTACCTCTTCATGAGGCTGGAGAGCAGCTAAGCCCCAGCCCACATGAGAGCTGCTGGCTGCCTCAGCCCCAGGGAAGGGGTGAGGGAGGATAGACAGAAGCATCGCCTGCTCCAGGGCTGCCCACCCTCCACAGCCCAAAGGCTGCCCCAGGCACGCTCCCAGCTTGGCACAAAATAAGTAGTGAAATTCAGGCTCCAGGGCAGGTTTAAGAGCAACCTGAACAGGTATCTGTAAACACAGCAACCAAGATTCCCCTAAGTGCTGCCAGAGGTGCAGCCTTCAGCAGCCTCTGGAGTTCAGGGTACGAAGGAAACGCCGCTGCTGCTCACGCTGTTGGTAAAGTACGCTGATCTGCCACGTTTTCCTTTTGAAAAACTACCAGTAAATCAAGTCACTGACAAAATGCAGAAGAGGAACACGTACCCTGGCACTTTGCCTGTTGGCTTTTTTCTCCTCGTCCGGAAGTGGTGGCATCGGGTAAGGGTATTTTCTGCTGGAAGCAATAGATCCAGTGGATGAAGATGGAGACTTTGCAGGAGAGAGTGTCCTGAGATGTTGAAACACACAAAATAAATGTGATATCTTCAGGTCCCAACACTGCAACAGCAACTGCCATTACTCTGAAGCTTGGTTCAGAACCAAGTATACAGCTTATTATTAGCTCAACATTTCAGGGATAAAGTTGTTTGATCAGTAGTCTAATAATTTCATGATATGAATAGAAGTATTTATAGCTTTCAGGAACACTGGAAGAAAAAAAAATTCCTACTTCTTATTAGAATTGTATTGCATAACAGAAATTATTTCTTAAACTGTTTTATATGGTACTGTAATTAATCATTATCAAATTAACAAACCAAATGTGCAGTTGAATAAATACAGAACTATAAGATAGATGTGGCATTATGAAGCCTACATAGAAACAGTGATTGTATAAATACAAGCTGCCAGTGACTAAATGGCAATTATCAGTGTCTTTATGTGTATCTTGCACACCTCCTATATTGATACAAACATAAAAAGTAAATCTACTATTTTATAACACATTAATTTACACAAATGCATGCACTTGGAGGCCAAACTGTTAGTTGTGAAGTAACAAAGGCATATACAAAGTGCTAATAACAAATTATTAGACATGCAAGCATCATACAGTGCATATTGTTCCAGCCAAAGAAAGAGTCTGATGAGAATATACAAAAATGGACTGATTAGTCAATGGCAATCAGCATTTCTGTACAAGGTGAGTAGAGTAAGCAGGAGCAAGTAAATGTTTGTATCACATGAAAGGCATTATTTTCACGTCAATAAGGCAGCAGCACATTATTGACTGAAATTTTATACCCAAGAAAAACTCTCTTATGCTTCTGGTTTTAGATTCTGTACTTTTCCCACTTGAGAGGTTTCCTATCACGCTCTAAACCTGGGCAGAATAAAAAGGGGGAAAAAAGCCTCAAAGTAGAAAAATTGAGCTACCCTGGATTTCTTGTTCTGTTTTGCAGACTGAGGGCATTTTTCAAAGGAGGCCTCCCATTTCTGAAGGCACATCAGCCAGACCCTCCCTGAGCACTGCTGCCTACTGTCTTCTGAGCATAAGGTGTCCCTGAAGACAGAAGGTTGCCCTGTTTCTACAGACAGGTCCTCCAAGCCCCTCAAGCACAGCAGGGGCTGCGCGTTGTGCAGACCACGCTGATGAACCCCATCACTGATACCAAAGAGCTACAGGAACCACCCCTGGTCCCACATCCCTGGCTCTGGGATTTGCACAATCACATCCTTTCATCTAGAGAGGATTAGAGACAAGGTGATCTTATGTGTCTGGCGTTGTTTTGTATCTCTAAGTGAAATTCATTTACCTTTAAATAATTATTCTTTTATTTTGGACTACTGCATCATTTTGTTGTGTCTTCAGCTCTCTACAACAGCACAGTCTCTTGTCTCCCATACAATGACTGATGGTAGCCACGAGCAACAAGGTGTCAATAGAAATTACATGGCAGCAGCTCTCCAATCTGGTTCACAATGCTCTAATACCTCATGTTGTAGCCTCTAAGTTCAACAGCCCTTAGAAGATTTAGGTTGGTACAACTGTCCAAACACTGAGGGATACACCTTCAGCACCTGCATTTGGATCACCCTTTAAGATGAACTGGACATACATGAACATTTTCAGGAAGAAAATTTTAAACAGCTACTACAGCATAAAACAAAGCGTTCACATGTCCAGCATCACAGATCTGGGCACCAAACTGCACATGCAACAGAACAGGGGTCTTTTTTGTTTTTTTGTTTGGTTTTTTTTGTTTTTTTTTTTTTTTTTAAATCCAGGGAAAGGTTTTGATCAATGTCCTGCTGTTGACAAAATGACAGAATGTCATGTTCACTACCTGTATGAGTCCTCTCATCTGTGCCCACACCTGGGCTGGTAAAGAACACTAATAAACTACTAGTGGATCTAGAATTAAAACAAAACAAAAGGACAGGAAAAAGGGGTGAAGATAAAGAAAGCAGGTTTTACATATTATTAGCAATCCAATTATTCACGATTCCTGGCCCACAGCTGCAGGAGGATTTAAAAACTTCATGTTTAAATTTATAATTATGCACCTGGAAAATAGAAGCAATGAACTGGGGCGTGTTAGATCTGACTTGGCAATCCCTACCAGAGAGCTGTTTATACAAGTACCACAACCAGGAGGTGGCACACAGAATTAAGGCATCTCCCATCCCTTGCCCACAACCAGGCACAACATCACCTTCCACACACCACAGGCTCTTCCCATAGGTTATTTTAGGCACCACAAGAGAAGACCATGGTGAGCGGGAAAGCCACGGCCAATGTATCTGTCTATCAGCCTGAGCAGGTGATCCTGGAAGCAATAACCCCCCGAGGATGGGGCATCCTGACCATTTTCCCTGCACAACAGGTCTTCTGAGCAGGATCCCTAGCTGAGCCTGTAGCCAGGTAGCTTTGCACCATAACTCAAACACAATGCCGCCTTTTCAAAAGATTTTGAAGCCCAGACCTTCAGCATTGCCAGCTCACCTATGGCTTGTACACCTCATGTGCACATTGCTGCTCACCTGCACGGGCGAAGCTACAGCCAAACACATTGAGAATGCAGTTGCACACTTAAAAGAAACGACCTCGCCCTCCCCTCACAGGCCTTAGCCCCTTATTTCTGCTATACAAGTTACGTGCTGCTTTTTGTGATCTTTAGTGCCATCTACTGAGACTGTAAAAACATATCACTACTAACCATATGCTCATAAATCTTAGGATGAGTCTTGTGTGAGAAGTTGTTTGAGGTGGTTTTGATCACTTTTCAGGTTCTACCCTGCAATTGTCTATGTGCTGTGTATCCCAGATTTACACGTACTTTAAATGAGAAAGAGCCAGACAACGACCTTTCTCATTTACGGATGGAAGAAAGACAGCATTCAGGGACACTTGCGGGTAATGCTGGGGTCAAACGTAGGCAAAACTTCGCAGTTCGGTCTCGGGTGACATTCATTTAGCTTTCACTGGGGTTTCAGTTCTCCTGCTGTCACATCCATTAGCTTTCATGCCAAATCTTGTTTACAGCTGAAACTTATACAAAAAACTAGGAAAGCAGACTGGGTTGCAGACTGCATTCTGCCCTGTACACGTCGTGACTGTTTCAGAGTTTTGCCACCAATCCCAAATAAAGCCATGCACCTCAACACACTGCAAGAATTCTCATTTCTGACCACAAAGCAAAATATAGTGGCTGCTTCATATCTATCTTTCTGTCCTGGAAGCTGAAACTAAGAGTGTAGGGAAACCATGCTGGGATTCAGGAGAGAACGCTGTGGCAGTGGGAGGACATCCGCATGCGCTCTCCTGCAGCCAGGCCCTTGCCTGCCCTGTCTTCTTGACACCTAAACGGGGACAGTGTTGGCCCACAAAAGACCCTGTGAAATGTGTCACCTGGTTCACACAACTAAACGTCTTGCCATTTCAAGTGTAATTTCAGCTGAACTCAAGGCTGAATTGTTCATAAGCTGTGCTTGGTTCTGTTTTGTAGACTGAAATAATTTCATTAAACTAACACATGTCAAAAGCATTTTAAGCCCAAATAGAGATAGCATCAGCCTAACCTGACCTTTGCTGCTGTAGGTTCAGCTCTTTAAAGGACATCATCAGCCTAAATTATCCTACATTACGAAGTCAGGATCTTCTAAAAACACTGATGTGGCTAAACATTTTAACATTTTCAATGTGGTTTATTTTAAAAACCACAGATGTGTGCAAGTTTCCTCAGAGAGTGCAGCAGCAGAGGGGAGGCTTGGCTCATGGGGGGCTGCAGAAAAGGCAAAGGCTGTGGCTTAAGCCATCCTGGTTAATCACCACACAGCAATGCCCCAGAAGCAGGCACTCTCACACGTTTTCACTAACTCTTGAAATGAAAACTTGGTCCTACTGACGTAAACAGGTATTTTTTTCATAGGCTGCCAACAAGGACAATATTTTGCTTTGGTTGTAATGAAGAAAACTTCTTTAGGCACAGTCTAAAGCTGCCTCAGCGAGAGCAGGGAGCTAACAGCTGGTCAGGGCTCTGGCCTCAGCTGGATGCTCACGGAGGAGAGCGATGGACCCCACAGAGCAGGAGAGTCAACTCTGGCTAATGATCAGCTGAGGAGGAGCTGAGGAGGAACTGAGGAAGAAAGCAGAACACCCAAGCACAGAAAAAACATGCCCTCCATGCTCCTTGCCAATGCCTTTCTGACATGGGATGGCCATTTTCCCTCTGGGAATGCATCCTGGGTCTCCATCTAAAAAAACTGTTTTCTTTTAAAACTGTTTTTATTCTTAAGACAACCCCTATAGAATCTAAGTTGCTATAAATATTTGCATTAAATCATATGTAGGCAGCTCAGTGCTTCAGAAGGTGCCTTCTAGTCTTTTTTGTCTATAATTATCTACAGAAATGCCCCATTTTGGGATACTAACAGTGTATTTTCTGATACCATCATGGTTCCTGAGTCTTTCAAGATTCAGTGAGAATTTTGAGTAATCCTTAACCATATTTCATGAGGTCAGTCTGTGCAGTAGTCAATGTAATTGGCAGTAACAAAACTAAGTAGTAGTATTACACTGGTAAAACAGTGTGCCTTGCAGCAAAGCCAAAATCAGGGAAAGGTTTCCTGCCTGGATTTATTGCCGGGGTTATGCAGCTATGGCCTGGCATGTAAAACTAAAATCTAGCCTAGACTTTGAGCAGTAAAATTAGATTGTTTTTTTTTTACAGATCTTATTTTCTTACAGAATGGAGTGCCACAGCTGGGAGCTTCCTGAGACCACAGACACCAGCTACTACTACTACTATTATTATTATTATTATTATTATTATTATTATTATTATTATTATTATTATCATCGTTAATAAAAATTATCTAGAAATACCCACTGGACTTGTAGACTAGGAAAAAAAAAGTAATAACTAGGACATCAAGTGCCAGGGAGACAAATTTTTACTTATGCAAGCATTTTTTAAGCTGATGGATCAAGTCTTTGTGGTGACTAATATCTCTATTTTCTGCAGTGTTCCTAAGAATTGTAGGAAGCATTTTCGTCTTTTTTCCTGATTCAATTCTACCTGTAACAGCATCAGCCATCAACATATTATTCCTAAAACTACAGGGAGACAAGCAAAACAGCAGTGTTACTTTCAGGACATCTTTAAAAGAAAAGAAAAATCAAAGATGATTGGCAACAAAAAATACTATTCAGTTAATTATCTGGTGTAAATGTCTTACCTTAGGCTATGATTCCTAAAATGTAGCATCAGCTGGACAGTCTAACTTCAGCCTGACTTTCTGGTTTACCAAACAAGATTTGTTTTGTTTAGTTTGTCAATCACTTCACAGGCTCAACACCCAACCATATGGCATTCAGACACAATGTTCTTAGGAACAATGTTTTCCAGTCCGTGCCAGATTAACCAAAATTGCGTCTGAGTTTTGGGGAAAAAGTTTTCAGTTCAATCTCTTATAAACCTATGGGAACTCATCCCATTAGCAGATTCGATCCTATGTCTTCTATAATGTGCCCGCAGAATACTTCCCTATGGTTATCTCAATTAATTAGGACATACAAGTTTCTAAATTTATTCTAGTCTCTCATTTGTAAAGCTACTGCTGCAGGCAGTCATTAGTATGCTTCTATGGTGTAAAATTTTTAATTTGTGTTTCATCTCTGCTGATATACAGCCCTTAAAACTCACATGGGTCAGTTTAATCCTCATCTACATGCAAAAAATGCTTGGTTAATCTCAAATACAAATAGAAATGTGACTCATTCAGTGCAATAGTTGAAAGTCCCCAGGGGCAGGGTATGCTCCCATCAATTTAATCTAGTCATTTCATCAAGATATATCAATTTTAAAAGATGAAAACCAAATTAAAAGTATCCACACAGGAATTGAAACCTGTTTAACTAAACCATTTAAAGTAACATACTGTAAACTAGTGCTGTCTTTGTATTCCATCAATGTCTTTGTTTATCACAACCACAGGGCTTCTGACACAAACACCCTGAAAGACACCTACGGGGTTGGGTTATGGTGAGTGACCGATGGTCTTGCCTGAACAACAAAGGTCCAGAGGGTATTTTTAGGAAAAGGTTTGCTAATAAAAACACACCTCATTTCTAGTCCAAGTTCACCTAATTTCACCTTCCAGTGACTTTTGGTCATTATCAGTCTCAGTTTGCTCGGCTCAAGGGCTTCCCACAAAGGTTCTGCTCCATAGGCAGCTCTGGATTTTATGGTTAAGGACTTTGCTGCTCCATTAAACTGAACAGCTTGAGGCTCTGCAGTCCCTTCTAAGGTTTCTGAGGGCTTAAATCTCCTTAGTTCTTGAACGTGCTTGTGGAACTGTGGACACCAGAACTGGAACCTGTATCCCAATGCTATAACCAGCAATGGCAAAATTACCGGATTCACAAGTCACCCAGCCTGAATGTCCAAATACCAACACCAAGACCTGGCTGATACCGGCTGCCAAAATCACAGCATCCTCCCACAAGCCTTGGATTCTCATGTCAGGGATTTTCACTCCTTGTTCGGGACCAAGATCAGGACTGACAGGTTTAAATTTACCTCATGTGTCCTATTTGCTCATTAGAAAGGCTTTCTACAACTTACCGTGTGATTTAAGAGCTTCCGAAAACAAACACCAATAGTTTAAAAAAGTGACAATTTTATGTTCTTTCCAGACTTTGGGACATCTTTAGTTCTAAAAATGACTGAATACCCACTATGCTATTTAATATCTGCCAGTGTTACTATTGGAATAGAAATCTTCCATTAGCATCTCATGATACAGCTCCATCTTGTTGTTTTTTCAAATGCACACTGGACACATTTAGTCAATGTTTCTGCCATTTTGCACTCCTATTAAGTCTACTTGTGTAGCAAAATTATTGTTAGGATTCTGTTTACTCATTCTTATCATCCTTCACTGTTTTGGCTTAAGATTTTGCTTTGTATTCCTTTTCTTTGTGTTTCTATAATTCTTGTTTCAGCTTCATTTTTGATGTCAACTTACAGCTTCATGGATTTCTTTCACGTTTTATATTATTGGTCATAAATCATCTTTCATTCTCTCCTATGTTGGCTGATTTTTTCAGCTGATGCAAACATCTGTCTCAGCTGTGGGACTGTGTCTTTTGGGAATCTACTCAAATGTTCTCAGTCTCTTGATTCACACACAACAGGGAGGCCACCCACATGCATGCTGCTTCTCTTCAAATAATACATACTTTCCCCTTTCAAAAACAAGTTATATTTTTGGTTGAACGCTACACTCACTTGTAACAGATACATTAGTAGTTTGATAAATAGAGCAGAGAGTATATTCTCATACATTCAGTTTTTCAATTAAAATGTATAAATTATTTCATTGTAGGCTGAGAGTAAAATACCACTACTTTTAATTCTTTTTTCATTTAAATTTTAGTATGCACTATATAAGACAGTGGGTAGAGTCAACGTGTTATGAAACCACTTGCTTCAGCAAATTACATTCTATTTAAGTTAATATTATTTTATTAGTGATAAATATGTCTCATGCCCATAAAACACTACTTGGCATAAAATGATGAGAAAGCTACTACAAGCTATAGATGATGGTGGGAACGCATGCACTACACACACCCTTTTCAATGGCTTCATTAAAACATTCAGAAAAAGAATTGTAAATTGCACATGAAGCCAAAAACAGACATCAAAATGCAGCAAAAGCAGAGGGGCCCTCTGCACCTACAGTAACTTGTATTGTTTTATACAAGGTAGGAGTCCCAAGATATTTGTATATGCTGGAACAGCTCTTAAAAATGATACAGAATTAATTTACAAAATACCTAAAGTATGGTCCTTCAGTGTTTTTATTCACATCTTCTACCCACTTAGCTACATTATATTCTCTTTTGAACCATGGGTTTAAATACCTGCAGAAAGCAATGGAAGGAACAGAGAAAGCAGAAGAACAAGAATAGAAATCTGAGAACACACAGCACAAGCTTAGCAAGGATGTCTTCATCCCCAAAATGCAAGTGAATATGGCAAATAAATCAGTATGAATGTTGGGTGAGGACTAGGCAATGTGTACAACTGCATGAGAAAATCTGACTTGCAACAAGACTCATATGTTTGATTAATCTGGAAACTCTCAGGGATACATCATTCATTAATTGTTTTAAGGGTAAAATTCACTCCTAAGCAGAAGGCCAGCATTAAGCTCATGGTTTCAACTCCTCTCGTAATCTTGGAATAAAGATGAAGGGACATTTTGACTTTAGTTCTGCAGTTTACCTGTTGAAGACACACATTTGCACCCATCTAGAATAAATTGTAAGATAATAGCTAAATAAGCACAGAAACTTGGGCTTGGCCCTTTCTACAGGAATGAATTTCAGCCTCAGGGCTTGAACTCTTTGCCACTACAGTGGTAATTTTTACACTTATGTACAATAACCCTCTGATTTTTTCAATGATCATTTAATCTGGTAGGATCACAAGAAGTTTTAATGGACGTAGGCTGCAGAGTTATTTTGCATTTTACAGAGCAATCTTGATACCAAAACCACACCTTTCAGGAAAAAGTCTGAGCTGCATACTTACATTAATTAGATGAAAACTATGCAATAAACATGGCATTTAATTATCTGACAGTAATATTATCAGGGAAGAAAAAACCTTTTTTGTAACTGGTTTCTCTTAGCCCAAAATAACAAGATTAGCACATTTCCCCCTTTCTGTCTTTTTTTTTTGTTTAAGGGCAATGTAGAAACAGGAGTCTGGTCCAATTTAAAGTCTGTTCTTGTTGTACAATGGCAACAGTTTAACAATTACTTGTGATCACCACCTTTATGAAACAGAGACTAGCACATTCTGAAATAGGAAACAAATCATAACCGAGGAAAAAGGAAAAGGAAATTCTTCTTTCAGTTATTTTCGATATTTCTGGGCCAGTTCTCATCACCCTTATAAATAAGTGACTCTGACAACCTCACACATGGGAACAGGCCTTGCAAGGGATTGCTCATGAGTGGCGATTGGGCCAGATCATGTTGTTGAACCCCCACCACATTTCAAACCCTGTTGATGACAAAAGCAGCAACACGTTTTCAACTTCTTTTGCTCCTTTTTTGCTCTGGAACTTCTCCTCCCCGCCCCGCGCAAGCACAGCCACAGCTTTCAGAAAGTACTCGCCCTCAGCCACAGGTGCTTCTAAGTAGCTTCTTCAGCTCGCTTATTTATCAGGAATTAGGAGTGCTTTATGCTTTCCAGCTTGGGTTCTTAAAGAAAGAAAATGTCAAAAGTGGTAGTGCAGCAAGAGATCAACTGCAAGTGAAGCAACAGGCTGACACCTGCACCACCAGGAACCAACAAACTTCTGCTTCAGATTTAATTGCAGTGCGAGTACACATTTTCTTGTACTCACTGTAGTATTTTTGACTTGCTTTTTTTCATTTGAAAGGGTCTTCTGGTAACCATGAAACACTCCCAATCTGGCTTCCTGTATTAGAAAACAAAGTGTTACGTGGTATCAGGCATGCAGTTGTTGTACAACCGTGTTGCAGGGTTTCCTGGGTCTGGTTGTATTACAAACTGTTGTTTATCACCTCAATTCATCTGCTACAGAAAGGCTGAACTTGAGTTACTGCAGACCACTATGTGTTACCATTAGAAAGCTCTCAGGCTGATCTTCCTGGCCACATGTTCAATAGGAACGGCCAGAATCCACGTTTTCTTTGAGTGAGAAATTCCTCTTTAAAACACAGGTGTCCTTACACGTAAGCCTACAGCGAGACCAACAGCTCGATTTGGCTTGTAGCGCAGCATGCAACAAGGCAAAAGACCTGGGCTCAAGAGTACTCGGACTCCTCGGTGTGGCGAGGAGGAAGGTTAGCTAGCGCTGCATCAGCAGGAGCACCTCCAAGCAGTCACAGTGTTTTGCCACAGTGAAACTATTGTATACTGAGGGAAGGAACTTTTCACGGGATCAAATGGCAGCCCAGAATGCAGGGGCAGGTGAGACTGACCTGTTATCCCGACTCCCTGTTTGGGGGTGGTCAGAACCCCCTGGGCTTATGCCTTGGGCCGGGACTTCCTGGGCGAGAGAAAGCCCAGGCTCAGATGCATGGGTTACCCTGCTGCAAAAAGACAATATATAATAGAAAGTCTAAGCCAAAGTTGTTCGTATCAGTTATAACAACGAGGAAGACAAACACTTACAGGAAAAGCAGTGCAAATTAACAAAGGTCAGAATGGTTATTTGGCAAAACGCATGTTCCCCGGGACTTGTTTTAACACAAGCTCCCAATTAAACTATCGGCTTATTCAGAAAAGTCTCATTAACATTCCTGGATAACTACAATTGATTTTAATAGAAAACTTGCTTTATCAGGCCATTTCATCAAGTCTGTTTCTGAAAAAGCTGCAGAAACATTTGGCCTGTTGGCATTCCTTCTGTGTGAACTGAACCATCTGCCTTTAGTAAAGAACATAAATTTTGTCTTAAAACATCTAGAAACAATGAAAGAGATCTCAAAAGAGCTTTAGCAGTCTCCACAGAGCTATACCCTCAGCAAAAGCCTTGTTCACATATCTGTTAGGTACAAGGGGTAGCTAGCACAAAGGCATGAGCAGTATGTTTTTCAGGAACTGCCCAATGTGCTTACAACCCTCCTGTCAGTGCTGCTCATGAGGGCTGCAGAGCGCAAACCATGCTCAGTGCTTGAGAAACTTTGCTTAAATGATTAACAGCACAAGCCTCTATCTGGTGCATTGCTGTTTACAAAAAGAACTTGTCCATAGTATGTGCAGATACTGTAGACTCAAACATACGTCAAATAGTTTTGTAGACAACTGTATTAGTGCACACCTGCTTAAAAAAAAAATAAATTGCACAAGGTATGGCACAAATGAACCCAATTTTCTAGTGGTTAACTACACTGTCTCTACTACTAACCAGAGACCAACAGAGTTACCCCTTTTTTTCCATCTCAATAAGGACCCTTCACTGGACTCCCAGGGGCCACACAGGTTTCAGAACAGACTTTAATATTCTGTATTTCTCAGAGAAGATAAGAAGGTAAGTTTGTCTGGCAAAAGCCTCCGTGCATTCTGAAGCATGCTCAAATCATCTGGCATTGTTTTTTGTTTTATTAAATGAGTAAATGCTGGCCATGGTTAGACCATTCTCAGTCCATTTTCTCTGCTCACAAAGGCAGTTATCTCTAACCAGAGCCACTGTATGTCCTCGGCCATTCTCCCCATTCCCCACCAAATTGGCACACCACGGGGGTCATCCAGTGGGAGCTGTCTCTCCAAGGGGTGACAGGCTTGCCAAGGAGACTCGGACAAGCCATGCGGTCCTGTGCAGTCCAGGATAGATCCCATCAGGAGAAAGAGCATTTTCCTGTTGGGCAGGTCTCTCCCAGGAACACGCAGGCTGTGCTTCATCCCCACCAGGTCCTGCACAGCCCTGGGGAAGTGCAAGCCTTCCCTCCAGCACCACGGCTGCTGCTGGCGAGAGACACCATCACAAGCAGCAAGAATGGAAGCAGAGAATTAGGTGGAAATTCAGGGACACCTTTAAAAGAGAAAAAATATTTCCAACTCACACTGTCTACCCACTTATTTAGTGCTCCAAAGTTCTCAGAGCAAATGTATAATAAATCAGCTGAGTGGCACAGAGGAAAAAATATGCCCATTGTTGTGTTGTTTGTTTGTTTGTTTGTTTTACTGAAAATAACACTCTTCCCATCCAGTTACATTCACTCTAAGCTAAAAACAACTGATCTGGTTTCATTCTTTAGGGACCAATTCAGGCCCAGTGTACACCTCTGCTGAATGATAGAATAATGGTATCATTAATTTAATCACTTTTTTTTAACAAATTCTGTTCAAGAAATATAATTGGAAAATGAAGGAAAGCACAGGACAAGTTTCTAAAGAAAAATGTGCAATCTCATTTGTATTCTTGGAAGTCTGGTCAGATTAATTTTGCTTTTATCAAACTGTCTCATGCAAGGACAGAAGAAAATGAGTAAAATAACATGTCAGTGTTTATCAGCATAAATACCAAGAGCACAGGGGCACTTGACAGATTAACTCCTCCAAGGGATGTAGGGCTAAGATTTCTGATTCCATGTTGCCATTTTGACCATGCAATAATTGCAATGTGCATCAAGCTATTATTTCTGCAACTTGTAACTAAAGGTCTTCTTTGTGAACCTTTCTGAGCCTACTCACCTCAAGACAGTGCACTGCAGGTGGAAGAAAACTTTCAGAACAAACTCAAAATCCCCAAATCGAAGAAAGCAGGGCCCAGAGAGGAATTAGCATTATTAGTTTCCAGCAGGGTTGGTATCAAGCCCATTTGCCCATAGAGGTGCAAAGTTAGTACTAATGATACAGGGAAAAGGCCCTGTCATTGTCACCATGGTCAAAGAAGGGGTCATTCCCATGTGGTGTAAGTGCTGTAAGAGCAGGCCAGTGCTTGACAGGCCAGAGATTATGTTTCCAGCCATTCGCCATTCACAAAAGCAGTCTGAACTAGCAGTCTTAAGTACGTAAGAAGGCTCTTCCCCTATGGGGAGCACTGCACGTGAGCTCTTCAGTAACTGTAGCCAGTACATCAATTAAAAAAACAACTCTAAGCCATACTGGAAAGGTCTGGGGATCAGTTGCTTGTTAAGGACTCTCATTACTCATTTATTGCAGGGCTTACTCAAAAATGGTTGTTTCAGGCTTACAACAATAAACTTCAGGGTCCTCTCAAACCTTTCCTAAAACCTCCATGCAGGTATGCAGAGATAACAAATCTCTAACTCTGCAATGGCCCAACCCAAGGCGAAGACAAGGGTAGGAACTGGGTTATCAGAAATTCAGTATTGAACCAGGATACACTCAGCAATGGCAGTTTACTGTAGACAAAAGCCTGCAGTGATGGTGCAGGCTGCCACCATCATTGGGAATTGCTATGGAAACGACTGTGAGGAAGCCTACATAAAAAAGAAAATTGATAGTTAATTTTTAAAGAATACATAAAAAAAGGTTGAAATACATCAGCCAAACCATTTACCAGATTATCAGTCAGCAATCAGAATGAGCCACAGAGCAAAAATGCAGCTATCTACTTTTCAGTACCCTTAATCTCCATCTACAGAACACAATTATGAAAATTGTTCTTTTTGGCTTTGTTTTTATAAGTTCAGACTTACTCAGTTGAATTAGACCGTGGCCTAAATCTTTTGCCTCTGACTTTCTTTCTGTTTCCTCCTATATTACCTGAAAGAAATCAAAGGATAAAGACAGAAGGTAAAACAACTTGAAACTCACCTGTGTTCCATGCCAAACTGTATATTCATTTTGCATCCTCAGCAAAAAGAGTCATTACCTCATTAGCTCTAACCATTTAAAAGTCACAGGTCAGTCCCTCTTGATTTACGCCAGATCAGCTAAACCTGACATTTTGGTGATCTTGCTCTACTTTTTGCTGCAACTGTGCAGAGCAAAAACTCTTTCATTTCAGCTTTCATTTGAGAAAATCACTACATTTCAAGAAAAACACTAAACACTGCCTCATATTATAAAACCACACAAGCTGGCAAGAGTGAACAGACTTATTTTTCATGTTAGCTCACACTGGAGGAAGGGGAGAAATTAAATGCCATTTCTATGTGACAAAGCATTGTGCAAAAAAAAGGTACTTGTGTAGGTGCTGCTAAACACCAATTCCAGGTTAATGACAATTAGCACTATTTTAAGTAGTCCCTCTGCTGTCCTAAGATCAGCCAAACTTTCAGCAGCACAGCAATGGCCCAGAGGTTGGTTTTGACGGTGGCCAGCACAGAGGTTTGCACTTACCTTGCCAAGAATTACTCCTAGGCCTCCCATTTTCACAAATGTCTGAAATATGTTTTGTGTCTGGGATCCTTTCACTCCAGGAGTGAGATAATCCATTTGACCTGGAATAGGAGGACTCAGATGTGGTTATTGTTAAGGGTATTGTCTCACGTCAGCATTAGCTCAGTGGTTCAGAGAGTCACATTCCTGAGGCCAGTGACATAACACCACCTAAGGTCTGTCTGCACTAGCAGAGCATCCAGGATTTGGGGTTAAACCCTGCAGTTACACCTCAGAGCTGTCCCTGCTGCGGTCTGGTGTGCCCACGTTCAAGAGCCAGGCTCCAGCACCGCTTTCTCACATGTCTGCTGTGGAAAACACAAACACCTGCGCACACTGGATTTTCTCTGGATTTGCAACTCTGCCCCAGTTCTTAGCTGCAAAATGCTCTTCCAACTGTGCTCATCTTGAGGTTTTTTAATCTCACAGTCAAGCACACCCTGCCTGCAGGCTGCCCACTCCCTCCTCGTGCTGCTGCAGGGAAGCCAGGGCTGCTTCCATCACCCCACTGACACCAGCCTCAAGGGCCCAGGAGCCTGGGACAAGCATCCTCCCACCCACAGCTGGTAGCTCCAGTGGAGGGGTAATTCTGCCTCACTTTTGCCAATTTTCAATTTTTATTATATTTTGTCAGCCAGTCACTGCAGTATATATTTCTAAGGCTAAACTCAAAGCTGAAACAGTCTTTATATCTAAGTGCCTGGTGCAAACCAAAGGTTTTATTTCCTCTTGTATTCCCCCTAAGAACCAGACGTGTGCATGGTGATGTCCAACACATGGGGTTTTGCAACAGGCTCCCTCCTGTTGAACTAGAGCAGCTGCTCAGCTGTCTGCCATGAGATCTCCAACTATTTCCAAAAGAGAAGAAAACAAGAGGAAGTTGAAAACTGGTCAGACTAGATGCCTTATTTATTAGAAAGAAGTTTTACTTAGAGGAGCTATTTGTGTAGTTGCTATGTCTGGATACTGCATTTTTCAGTCTCTGCTTTCCTTGGAGGGCAGTCATCTGAGAGATGCTCTTCAGTTTCCAGAAGACCAAGCTAATCACAGCCATGCTGAAGTAGGTCCACAGTTTCATTAATTCAAACTTAATTACAGCATGAAAGGTCTGAGAATCAACAGATCCAGATTTTTTAATCATTTTCTTCTCCTAAAGGTCTATTTTCAGGTTCATAAACATCTTGCTATATACTGGTTTTGGTGTTTGCTATTTTTTAATAGTAAGTGTTATCATAAAGTCACATCTTACTCCTTGAACATCCTCTGAATACAAACTAACACTTCATGGTGCTTTTCAGCACAGAGAAGCCCAGACAGCTAATGGCCCAGTCACCCTGACATCTCCCAAGAGAAGCCATCCCGCTCTGCACACAAAGCAAATCAAAATCAGCTTGGAAGGTAGGAAATAGCACTCTGGGCATTCAAACAGAAGGACTATGTCAGTACAATGTTAATGGAATTTTTGTCAGACTTCTCCAGACTTGAAAGAGGCACAACATACCTGAACTGGTGGTGGGGAACAACAAAACTCTCTAGTACAGACAGACCTTAGAAACCATTAGCTTTTTGGAACAAGCAATAAACAGAGACATGAAAGAAATGAAGTATGAAAATAAACACAGATACTACATGAAAGAAGAAACACGTTAAATTACATTCATTTAAAAATAAACTTTTTTCTTAACTGGTATTTGAAACTGCTTACAAAAAGCTACAAAAACTTGCTTTCCCAGTATTTTTTCAAAATTTTATCTGAATGAGAAAAGATTCTCCAACACAAACAGTGCATCATTTAAGATTAATGCTTGCTCCCTGAAAAAAATAATATATCCACTCACACATTAAAAAGCTGATTTAAAAAAATCTAAATCCTTAATCAATCACTATTACAGTTTTCCTAATAACATATTCATTAGAACAGACTGAAGGAAGTTGTTTTTAGGATCAAGCTGCTACACCCAAACAGCAAATGTCACTGCAAATGTATCCCCTTCCATACATTTCTCTTCACTCTCTTTGAAATAACTTCATCAACTGCACAGTTACAGACTTCTCAGCAAGACAAGAATTGAGAATTGCTGGTTTCTCATGAAGCAGTTCGGCATTGTCTATCCTTCCTACGACATGGGGCTTGTAAATTGGAGATTTTCATAATTACAGGATCTCAAACTGCAGAGGGATGGTGAGCATCATGACCTAATGACCTAAGCAATTAACAAATGACTCTCGATGTTTTTCAATGAATTTTCCATTTTAAAATGTTCTTGTTTTTTTCTTAAGTAACCAGAATAATAATGGAATTCATGAAATCTGATCAAGGACAAAATCTAATGGTCTCCTCCGTTACTCATAATAGTAAGCACAAAACTACAGAAAGTTTTTGTAGATAATTTTCTAAGATAACACTTAATGACCATTTAGTATTAGCCTAGTAAGCGGAAAAAAATGCAAGCACCGTCATCTTTAATGTGAGACAGCAAGAATATTATCCAGAAGTTTAGGTCGACTCAGTGAATTAACGACACTGACAAACAGAGATATAAAATAGCATTTATATTGAACACTTTATACATATTATTGAAGCAAGACAGTTTTCCTTTTCTTTGATTACATGACCATGATCTAAAAAATTGTAGGGTTTTTTTGGTTTTGGTTTGTTTTGTGTTGTGGGGGCTTTTTTGGTGGGTTTTTTTCTTTTTTTTTTGGTGTTTGTTTGGGGTTTTTTTGAGCCAACAATTTAATTATTACCGTCTACTTGAAAACAATTCTCAAGCAGGGAGCTGATGAAAATTTGATTCACTGAAAATCAGTTTACAATGGAAAACTGTTTATTCCATCCTATTTGTAATAATTAGCAGCTCATGGCATGTGATATTTCAATCAGTAATCAAAGGATAAAGGATGCTATTTCAAACATTCCACAAAGAAAGAAGAAAGAATCAAACCTGCTGCAAAACAATGAAATGTTCTGACTAATGGAATAATGGGTGATGGAACAGGTAGAAATCTGAAAATGCGACAGAAAAGCAGACCTCTTCTTAGAACTAGATGCAGAGTTTGTGCTGACTCCAGGAGGCATGTCGCTATAAAAAGAGTCGGCCTCTCCAGGCTTTTTTACATAATCTCCCTGGGGTATTTGTCTAAAGTATAATAAACATCGTAGAGTCAGAAAACGTGACAGGCATCAGCATGCACACAAACATGCACAAAAATTAGTTTAAAAGAAAGAGGCGAGGCTACTGATCCATGAGGAAACTTAACCACACACAATATACCTATTAATAAATAATTCAACCATCTAAGAGAAAACTCCCACGTACTTCTGGTATATGCAGAAAAGTGGATTATGTGGTTTTGGTATGGGAAAACAAGAAACATTTTGCTGATAAACTCTGATCATAGTTTTCAAAGTGAATAGTCTGTGGTTCTTGAGACATTGGAAACCAAGTTCAGATGTTTCAAATGGTTCATCACTCTGGTTGTGAAAAGCATCCCCAGGTGCAGTATAAATACTGCAGCCTCAGCTGAATGCCACCTGCATCAAAAAGGGGTTCAGGAAAGTGAATGGTTTTTTCCTTCTGAGATAGATGCTTTCCACTTAATTTCTGTGATCATTACTGAATCCAAGAATAGCAACCTGTTGAGTTGTTTAGACCTCAGGATGAAAATACCCTCCAGTTTATTTACTGTTCTCTTGTGCAGGGGACCTCACACCAGCGTCAGAGGTTCTCAGCTTCTCACAACAGACTTACCACAACAGACTCAGTCTGCCAAGACGCATAAAAAGAATGACACACACATCCTTTTCCATCACTAGAAGCTCGGGTTTGGTGCATGACACTATCTATGCAGTAGAAAGTCCTAATCAAATTATGCATCTTTTTTACAGATGGTGAGTTCATTGCCAGCAGAAAAACTGCTGTGCAAATATTCCAGTCACAGTTCCAAATTGCAAAATCCTCCCTAGTACAAGTACTTACTCTGAAAGTTGCCTATATCGTAATACCAGCAGCTTAGTTATCTATTCAGCCTTGCACTTTCCAAGGCCTTTTTGCTTTAGTCTGCCTCATTAAGATGCACATTTATCAGAAGGCTGATTCACATTCAACTTGTGTCCAACTACAGACCTGAGCTGGGCTCTTTTCATTCCATATCTGAATTTCTAATGCTCCTGAAGTATTTAAAATATAGAAGTATATGGCACATAAATCATTAGTGCAATGCAGTACTTCCACACTATCTCTTCTAACACGTTTTGAGTCCTGGTTCTTGTTCTGTTCCAGAGCAGGTACACCAGTGTGTTCAGCTCTGCTCCTCAGAGTTCCTCCAGCAAACTGTGCTCTCACCACCCCATCAGAAATTACTCCTCCCATGTAACTGTGCCCTTTAAGCCACACTATCCCAGCTGGCAGAATCCTTGCTAATCTGCTCTTTTGATTATTTTCAGTCTACTCACTTCAGTTGCTTAGTACTACCAAATATCATTCCTTATGTAATGCTCGAAATACCTCAATGGCTTGTTTTCATCTTTATTCAAAGACTAATTGTAAAGAATTAAAAAAAAAAAAAGGACACTGGAAACTCTGGTGGATGTCTGTTTTTTCGACTTATGGAACGCTCCTTGTACATAACCAAAATTATTCTATTTAGAAGTCAATGTACATAATTTCGCTTACGCTGGTTTCCACTCTGTCCATGCCCACAGACACAGCCGCAGACTGACCGCATATTCACAGCTCTCTGTCCATATACCAATTTCTGGAGATTTGACAACATTGGATTGATTAATATTCTAACACAAACATGTATGGGGCGGTTTCCTTCTGTATTTTGAACTTCTGGCTTCTCTGTCCTCAGCCAACACTGAAACATCCATAGTAGAGTGACTCGATGACCTGTTAGTCAGTGCTTGTAGATACATCACATGCCATTGTGCAGCTCCAAATGCTCAAACTCTGCCTTGATTGCACTGGGTGACATTAGCTACCCTCTCCATAAGGCTCAACTTCAATAGCTTTGCATTTTCCATGTTACTGTTCCTGCCACCTATCTGACCTTGTACTACCCAAAGAAGCACTTGGTGGAGCTTTCCTGCTTTTTACCAGTATTCTAAGCCTGGCAGAGAAAGCACTTACACAGTCAGGGGAAATGGAGAACAGGCACAATAGGTACCAGCAACAAACAAAGCAGCAGCTTGGACCAGGACGTGGTGATACAGGCAGAAAACAGGAGAATCTGAGAAACTCTCTTATCTGGGGGGAACTGGGAGACGAAGGAGTCAACTCCTTTCCAGAAGACTGGTCTGCCAGGGACTGATGAAGGGAGGTGGTCTTCCAGGAGCCACACCTGAGTCACAAGGAACTGTTCGGATTTTGGCCACAATAATGAAGGGGTGAAAGCTCAGCCCTGTGCTGAAGACAGGATTGTGCTCTAGCTACAAATCAGTCGAACAGGGTGGAGGGAAGAAATGAGCTCTCCATTTGCACAGCAATTTAAATGCATTGTATTTTTAACTGCAAAGAAGCTCCAGAAATGAATTTGTCTCAAAAGGTTCCTGAACATCATGTTAATATTAATTATTCAATTTTCAGCCTCCCAAGAACACTTTCATCTCCAATAGCAGATTTTCAGTCTGTCTTATTGGAAATATTCTCCTGTTTTCCTGAATAAAATAGTCTGTCTCTGAAGTAAACACTATATTTACTACTGAGTCCAGTGAAATCAAGATTTCAAGTGATGCCTTTATAGAAAAAAATATCAAATTCATATATTCAAGGAAATATTCTTTAAAATATCATCATACATCACTTTATTTTCTTTATAGCATGTAAATGAGCAAGAGAGAAGAAAAACTATTTCCAGAACTTTATAATATACATTCTATTACTTTTATCACATACCTCTGTCTTCTGTAGTTTCTTTCCACACAAAGAAAAGAGAAGAGAAAGAAAGAAGGAGTTATCAGTATGCAGGCATATATGGTCAATAAAAGAAACATAAGGTATGCAGAATGAAAATTTTGCTCAAAATATTTCCATAGAAAATGCTCCTGAAATAAACATAAATACACTAAATCAGAATAAACAAGGAAAATACATTAATGTTGACAGCTAAAGTCAGTGCTGAGTTCACGTGCAGTTCATGATCAGTTTAAGTCTATTCACTGTGATGCTGCCAGTGAAAGCCGCACTTTTGCCCTCCACCTCCAAAAACTGATCCCACTGGATGGACGTAATCTCAAAATGAGCCCTTAACTTTTGGAGTTATACTCAAAACAGAAGTCTAGATTTTCAAATAACTGCCAGAAGCTGAGAGTGATATACCATGACAGCATAAGCCACATTTTTATTGTCCTAATCTTAATGTTCTTTTCCAAGTGCTTATTTTCTTATGTATTTTTGAGCTGCCCTCAGTCTGACAAACGAGCAGGGGATTTGCCTGTTTGTTATGCCAAACTTGTGTCCCAGCTATAGCACTGCCCACGTCTGAACCTGCCCTGCCCTCCAAGCACAGCCAGGACCTGTGGAGGAAGGACTTCAAGAGCCAACCTCAGTCAAACACAAGTGACAAAGTAAGTACCTTGAATCTTTTTTTAATACATGCAAAAAACCTCAATCACTCTGTTTTTCAGAAGAAATTCACAAAAAGAGAAAAAAAAAAACAGGTTAAAATAATCTATTTCGCCTCTTAGCGAGCGGAGCACTAACAGCTCTACACCAGGAGAGCACTTGCACCTTATTTGCAAACTACAGATCGACCTCTTTTACCAAAAAACATGCTTGAATTAATATCGGGTTAAGGTGACTGAATATAAACATCTGTTTAAGGAAGCCTATGGTTAAATGCTTCATTAATCTTGCTAAATTTACTTCATCATTAGGATATAGTTATAGTTGAATCGTACTCTATTATTGTATTGCCTTTGTCAGATATAGTAAAATAATAATCTGATCATCTATGAAAAGAGAAAAGAAATAACTAAGAAATAGATTTCAAACCTGGATCAAGCTCTCCTACACCACATACACATGTAAGAACTACTTGAAAAATGCCAATACTATAAAAATGTATAAATATAATCCAACTGAGATTTTTTTTACATTATGTTTTAATTGTTCTTGTCATAACATAATCAGCTATCAGATGAAATAAACATATCTTAACAGTATTAAGAAGAACACAATTTACTTACTTGTAACCCCAACCAGTTATTCCTAAAACGAGAGCCAACACTAAAATGGTGCCAGCAATAGCCCCTATTATTATATTTGTGCTAACAACACCTGGAAACAAAAGAAAGGGGAAAAATATACAGGGTTTTAGGAGAAAAATATCAAAAAAACAGTAAATGTACTGTCTTTCAAAAACCTGCCTGGACAACTTTCCCTAGGCTGATTAATCGTAACCAGTGATATAATCTTGAAGTATAGCATGAACATAACAAGATCATTTGTAAATCAAGCTTTGACCTCCATGTCTGTTTCCATTAACTGAACTCTTGCTACATGGGAAAGTTGTGCCAGGTTTGCCAATATAATGCTATCCCTATTAAACTACTGTAGCTTACACCCTTTTAACGTGCCTGGCAAATATATGCCTACATTGGAATAAAAGTGACTTTTTTATTTGTTTTTGCTCAAATCCCTGCCACAACTGAAGAAACTAACCAAAGAGACATTCTGAACATGGTAAAACTGTCCCTCCACAAGGATTTATAATGAAGATATTCACACCCTCACTTTTCCACAATATCTTTCTCTCTTATGCAAGCCTAAAGATGAATGAAAACTTTCAGTCAAAAAATGTAAAAACCTAAAATTTCTGTGCCACGTAATGAAAAATTGACTCTTCAAATAAAAAACAGCCATGTAAGTAACACTACCTTTCCATCTAGATGTGAAAAGTCCCAGTAACTTCTTGCTTGTCCTAATCTATCAATATATTTAATAAGGCAACCAGATGATTGGGACAAGCAAGGTACAACTGGACACACTGGTACCAGTCTTGAGAGGTGCACTAAATGCTTGTGAGTGGCACTGCTCACATCCAGCCCCAGGTCTGTGATCTTATTCACGGATACCAAGTGTTTCTGCTGCAGGAGGAAGAGAAGGAAATGAGGCTCCTAATGCTGCATTGAATGCTCACTGAAAGAGCTGGAGATCTACTTTTGCTTAATGACCCTTCCTCAAACCTGAACTTTTCCAGTTATTGGTAAAAATTATAACAACATACCTTTATTGATGGCATCTTTATCAAAAAACATGTCATCTTTGATGCGAGAACTGCAGTCATCTCCTCCCCAGAATCGATCACAGACACACTTTATTTCATTGCTACAAACCTGCAACCAAAAGTGTAGCTCAGAATAATGTAATAAAATTAATCTGTTCCCACAGTTAATACTGACAGTATAGGTACAGTCATATAGGACTGATTTTGTCTGCCTGCAAAATTTTGCAAAAAACTTGTAATATACCCCAATGTTAATTCATGTATTAGACATAAATGTATAAAATGTATTATTATACCTTATATATAAATATATGTAAGTATATATGTATATACAAATATATATTAAGTACATTAATATATTTAATGTAATGTTTATTTAATAGAGACATTTATTATCGCTTTGAGAGACTGAACCTCAATGATTTTCTGTGGTTTTTTTAAATATGATTAAGTGGTTAATTACACACTGTAGTGTAGTGTAGAAGACAAAAGACATTATAAGAGAACAAGAACTTTGATCTCAGCTCAGCTGTAGGGACCTGGATATTGTTTCAAGCTGTGTGAGGGACAAAGGGACTTGCCAGTGCCACATAAAAGCCATAGGCTGTGAACCAAGCAGAGATGCTGCCACTACCCAAGAGCCAGCTGATTGTCGTCCTGAGCAAAGTAACTCACAGCAAACAAAATCCAAAACCTTTATGAACATTCTTGGCTCATGACATAATACAGACAGAATTAAAAAGAGCACTTGGAAGCACAGAAACCCAAGTTTCTCAGTTCTTAAACCTTTATATTCTCCAGCACATTGCCTGAGGAAACATCAATCAAGTTAGCAGAAGTGACAGTAGAAGAATCAACTGAAAAAATTTTTGCAAACTAATGCATAGTTACTGTGACTCATTGTTTAAGATGCATTATGTTTATTTATGTGCCTCCTCCTCTTTTCCTTTTCAAATACTTCTCCAGTATAAAAACTTCTAGAGTCATGCTGCTGGCTTCCTGAAAGGTCTAGCTAGTACACTACATAATGCCAGATACTCAGCAAAAACAGAAAAAAGGATTAAACAGTACAAGAACATACACCATGTCCTGAACAAATTTGGCTGTCTGTGGTGCCTGGGCAGGTGCTGAAGTTGAAGGCCTCGATGGGGAGGCAGCGATGATCAAGGCACACCATGTTCGGCCCGCACGGTGTCCCATTCTCCACATAGCCCAGGTCAGTCTCCTCATCGAGCTTCACGTGGCCACCACTGCAAGACAACCAAGAGGACCCTGGAGACGTGTTCTGATTAGATGGGACTGCTTGAGAAACTGGGCTCTGGGCTGCTGCCTTCATTTCTGTCTGCGTTATACAATGCCCAGATTGAGCACTGGCCCTAACGTGAAACAAACCAAAACATAGTATATCTACACCAAACAAATGTAATGGCGAAAACAAATACCATTTGTCCTGGGTAAGAGCTAGCTTGGATAAAACATTGAGTTTACTTCTGTAGGACTTTGTTTTATCTGACAGTTGTGTGAGGCTATGAGAACACAACAGGTCTATAACTGGGATTCAAATCACATATGGTAATGTATTAAGCTGCTAGTTAGCCTTGGCAGTGCAGGCATATGTCCAAGTATTTTGAGTACATTAAGTACTTCACAAACATCAAAATATGTAAAATCACAAGGCCAGAGAAAAGCATTATGTCTCTACAGGTGAAAGCGGCTACTACGCACAGGGGACTGCAAAACAGCTGTAATCCCCACATGCAGCCAAGTTCCTGAAGCTCAACAAAAGTTGAGCTAGAATAACAGTTATGTGTTAATAAGAAGAATATTGTAATGGTAACAGTCATTCTCCACTTAGGAATGAGAAAGCTTCTTTTCCATGCAAGATGGATACTGATCATCTCTGTTTTGTTTTCAGGATTTCCAGTTACCTGCAATTGTAGACCTTTCCAAACTGCAAGATTGACGATGTGATTTCACCATCGAGTTCTCCAAGTCTGGGCACACTGGATATATTGGAGCACAGAAGGTATCCACAAAGCACATCCCTGCATTGAGAGAATAAACAGATACCCACTGAAAAAAAAAAAAAAAAAAATCAAGGAAAACGGCCAATGAAAAACAAAGCGGTTTTCCTCGCTTGCTTTGTAACATGTTTGTTATTCTTTGCTTTTCTCCCACTGGCAGTAACTCCCATAAATAATGTCCTGTTTCCCAAGAAAATTATTCTCCTCGGAGCTTAGACTGGGAAGAGTGTCTTTTTTAAGATGTATTATCAAAATGTTCCGAGTAATAGCAAGCAGAGAGCTGTCAAGAACAAACCACATCAAATTGATTTAATATTCTATTAAGATACAGTAACTTGCCCTACAGCAGAAGCACTATTTACTGGCTTTAAGCAAACTCTCATATGACACGTATATAAGAGAACTAGAGACTCCAAGTTTAATTCAGCTGTTGAAGGGTCTTTACAACCCATGTGTGGAAACTTGTGCACTGTCTGGCCACTCCCATATTACTGAATATTTTTTACTCCTGAGTTTGTAAAGGAACAAAAGTAAGGTTATCAAATCTGCACAAAAAAGTAAGAAAGGACAGTAGTTCACTTGTAGGCAGGACAAGAATTCAAATGGTATTGACAGAATGGAGAACTCATCTGAAAAAACGGGGTGTGGTTTGATGAGGACTGGAGAAAGGTTCAGAAATAGACAGAAATAATCAACTGCATAAATACAGAATGTGAAACAATGGTTTAGGCAGCCACTTGCAGGAAAATATGCGGAGGGTTACAATATGGTGAAAACTGAACCCAACTTAGCAATGCAATGGCACAGCTTAAAGGGTGAATGCCACAGAGACGAGAAACCACAGGCTGCTCTCCCCTGCACTGCTAAGCCTCACCAAGAGTCTGAAGACTACTCTTGGTCCAAGTGCTCCCAAAGCTCAGATGGTGCTCTCTTGTCAGACATCATCTCCTCTCCCTACAGAATTTCCTGCACTAAGGTCCACAGAAGAAGGCCTGAAGTGTGTTCTGTACAGAGGCTTTTTGAGCCTCTTCATGCCAGCAAAGAACTAGATCAAGGATAAAAATGTCACACCAGTTGTTTCCTAAATGGATCAACTTACTGCTTATTGCACTGTATCCAGGAGTCCTTGTCTCTTCCACAGTTTCCTTTCTCAGTCCCTTCAATGTTCAGCTTCTCATAGCAGTACCTGTCAGCAGCTGTCACTTCTAAAAAGAGAAACAAATCTCTTCTAAGATGATGAAGACTACAAAAAGCCAGGTGTTTGGAAATGAAGATGCACACTCAAAGCAAGCAGGGATCCCCAGTCTGTGAACTGCAGTACCAACAGTCTGTGAAACTCCGCACAGTTTTCTCAATTGAAAGATTTATGTTGGCACCACAGAACTGTTTTATGATTTCATTCAGATTGGACAAGGTTTATTAGTCCAAAATGTCCAGAAGCCACTGGAATAAATGAGTAAGTACGAGTATAGGCTTCCTACGGTCTTGTTAATGAGAAGGTAAACCTAAGACCAGAATAATCACCAGTAAGTTTACCAACACTAGAAAAAGAGTTGGGAAAGGATGGAAAGACAAAATGAGGAGGGAAGAGGGGGAGGGACATATAGACCAAGCTGTTCTTAATGGTTTGAAGTATGTCTCTTCCATAATTTTTCTCAGCTAGGATAATCTTTCAAGCCACATGAATGACAATCAACTTAGAAACAAAAACAATCACTCACTTTCACCCCAGATATATTTACACTGTCGGTCCCTGGTTTTACATCTTCCTCCGAAACAAATACCCTGGAAAGAAAGAAAAGACACAGAAAAAGTTTCAAATAACTTGATTTTCCAAAATATGTATTTGTTCAATATACAGATTTATCACATGAGTTTTACTGAGGCAACTATTATGTCATCCTACTTCCTGTTCATATAAATGCTCATCTCCAAAATAAAACTGAGACCCAAAACTCAGGAATGTCAGCAGAATGGTCCCAGGTGACTTCCAAAGTCCTTAAATCAAAATCTACAAAAAGCAATCTATAAAAGCAGAAAGAATGTAAAACAAATTGAAGTACTAATTACCTGCTTGTTATCACATGAATATCCATCCATTTTATGAATATTGGGAGAACACTATAGAAAGAGAAAATAACTAATACATCATAGATCAGACAAGCATGAAAGCAAAGCATACAACAAATGTCATATGGAAAATTATTTCAGTATCATGCTTTTTTTTTTTCAGTATCAGCAGGTTCAGTATAATTTTTATACACTTTACTGTACAAAACAGTAACATTCATAGTGATGGAGAGATTGCAGGTGGGGCTTAGACTACAGGTGGAGCTTTTTCATCTCTTGAAGATATAAAAATCACCTGACTGGAATTTCCTGTGCAGTTCTCTGCAATATCACAATCATTCACTGCTTCTCGGCACAAAACTCCTTTAGGTTCAAACTGGAAAAAAAAAAAAAAAAAGGACAGAAAATTAGTGCCTTGGTTTCTCACTATCTCGCCTTAAATGCAATGATCCCTTACAGTTTTAACTAAAACAAAAAATGGGAAATACTCATATGCTGAAAGAAGCAGGAAGACTCTACCTGGTGCAGATGTTGCACCACTGCAGCCACCGGCCATTTACTGGTGCAAGTGGTGCCGCTCTCTCTGGCACCCCCTGCCAGGTGCCCCGAGCACAGGGCTCAGCAAGATAAGCGCTCCCCCAGGACACAGGACCCCTGGGGTTTATCAAACCAAAACTGCAGTGGCTTGCAGCATTATCTTGACCAGGTCATTGTGCCGTCTTGTGACTATTTTACTCTTTATAAAACAGGGAGAGGGATCCTGTTGTTCTCTGTAGGGATGAAGAATGCTGCAAAACTCTAGGTATAAACACCATGGTTATTATAATGCCCCATTACTGTTGCAGAACAGAAACTATTAAAAAATGTACTGAATTCTGTACAGTTTGACACCGTTTTCAAAGTAAGCAGATATTTAACCACTAAAAATTTACCAGTGACCTAACATAGGTATTTTAGTTAAAGGCTTCTATGCTAAGTCTCAAGACCTTTAAAAGCAGAAAGACATTCTATTAGCGGCAATTATTAGTGTGTCTGGCCATGGACATAATACAGACTCCTGATTTTCCTTGAACACTTTCTTAAGCCTGCAATAACCAGTTCATTTTGCAGCTCTGTGACTTTCTTTCCAGATCTGCATGCTCACATAATTTTTGGGGACACCTGCTAACTCTGGTGTGAACAGGCATACACTGGTGGAAGAACAAGACTCTGGTACTTCTCAGTCTTCAGCTTATCTTTTTCCTACCAGTCTCTGGAAAAATGTGGACAGTGGTGTTGTCAGAGACACTACAGGGTGCTGGGATGTCCAGGCACCATGTCTTCCTAGCAATCCCTCCTTCACTCCTGCTTTCAGGAAGGATATTACAGGGGAAGGTAACCCCAAATTTCTGTTGTTCTGATTAACACCTGCTAGGGACACATGTTTCGCAAAATTTTCCCTTTCTCTTCACTGGCTCACCCTCATCTCTCTGTATGTAAATTCTTGTCTCATTTGCAAAAATAACGTAGGTACAAAGAAGCTTATTTTTTTTTTCTGAGTATTTAGTATGGCGCCTATGTGACTTGGAAACTTGAACAACATTCACCCACACTGGCAATGTGCTTTTTTTTTTAATATATTACATTAAAAAAATGAATGTGCTTATGGAAATGTGATCTGTTCCAGCATAGTCTGTGCTTTTTCTTTTTTTAACATTAAAATGAGCACAAAGTCAAGAATGTGGTTCACAGTTATTACTGATATTCCTCCTAAGGAAATTAAACCTTCAAATGCCCACAGACAAAGATAAAAATATCACAGATAGTACACCACAGTTTTAATAACATTAATAATAATTATCACTATCATTACTAAATGAGCATAAACAACTATTTGAAGTCACGTTTAGCTGGTCTCTCTTACA
Organism: Columba livia; assembly: GCF_036013475.1. NCBI lineage: Eukaryota > Metazoa > Chordata > Aves > Columbiformes > Columbidae > Columba > Columba livia. The sequence goes on along the minus strand of NC_088603.1, from coordinate 23,678,828 downwards.
GCCAAGATCTGGCTAAACCTCCTTTTACTATTTACTGATGTATTATGAAGAATACCTTATAGTTTACATAGGGCTCGATTGATTCCCTTTACTCAGTTCAAACATAAGGAGAAACAGGCAGATCTAACTGAAACTGAAGTCAGGTGTCTAAACAAACACTTCTGAACAATTCTCTTAGCTGCGTCTTTGGGGTTTTTTTTTACTATATCCTACTCTCAGGTGCTCTGTGGTATGATGTTCCCATTCAGTCTCATGGGGCAAATCCAGAGCAACACATAAGGCACTGGGAACAGTGCACAGGTAAGGATGCATATATTTAAAGAAGGACATCTAATGAAACATCGTGGAACTTCAACCTTATTAAAACTTGTCTGAAACTGGAAGGCTTTAATTCAACTCTGCATTTGATCACAGTCCCTGCCCCAAGAAGCCAAGCCTAAAAGACAGAGAATCCACCCAGACAAACCGTTTTTCAGCCAGTTTTTAAAGGTAAACTATTAGAAAAGGAACCACAAGGTCTGCAAGGAAAAAGAAATGCTGCGGTGCCTATAGCACCTGGATGCATTAGCACTAGGGTGCTGCAGTAAAGGTCACCACCCTTACCCGGCACTTGCGACAGCAAAGCCCATTGCTGCACTGGGATCCCGCCGTCAGCGTGCAGGTGTTGCAGCACTCTCCTCCTTCGCTGGCACACTCCTGAGGAACACACACACTTATAACAGAATACATGGAAAAAGCAGATGAGCTCCAAGCTCTCTTCTTACTTCTCATGTTAGCAGGCTACCTGAACAGATTTTTAACCAGCTTTCAGGCACCCAAAGGCAGAAAAAAGCATGCACTGTGGTGCATGAAGCTGCTGTTTGCAGCAGAAAACAATTTTTCTAACTTCACAGTGCCAATCATTAAATAGTGACATTTTAACACTGACCAGAGGCATGTTCCCATCTAGGAAAATACTTTCCTTAACATCTTTTAAGGTCTGATTCTGAATGGGTAGCTATTACTATTACTCTTCCAAATCTGTGTGGTGATAAAAAAAGCTGGCTGACATTGAGAAAATACGATGGAAAAAAATAAGAAATGATTAATTCTTTGCCAAAAGATGTTAACATTGCCTGTCTTCCTCCACTTCATGTTAACAGCAGTGATGGGCAGCACCATGTCCTAGAGAATTTAGCTGCTATCTTAAAGTACGTTGCACTTACTGCTATCGTCCCACAGTCACACTCTTCTCCATCTTCCACAAAGCCATTGCCACATTCTGGAGGATCCAGAAGCTGCAGGACAAAATCAGAAATCAAAGGGCATGTCTCTCCTCATGTAATCATTGTCATATTTACTCTGTACAACATTTTTTTTAGCTAGCAGTGCAAAGACATTAACCAAAAGCCAGTACCTACAACTCAGGAAGAAGCAGACTAGAAACACAAATAAATGCAGAGAGAACTAATAATACTGTGAACTAATTCGGAAATATTGCCAAGCCACATAGCATCTTCTGTGCATGAGTGCCACTTTTGCAGCAGATTCAGTTTGAGCAGAATCCACAATCAAAAGCAAAAGGTGTGACAATAAATGAAAAAAGTTTCATTATTGTCACAGGAGTTGCAATTGCTGCTTTTCTAAATTGAGGCGATGAGAACTGTGTCACAGGTTGAGGCCTGCATTATACCTTCAGAAGGAATAGCCACTAAAAATTTCACCCTTTGTGAACATGTGGCTCAGAAATGCAGGGAGAGGGGAGAGGCTGCCTTTCTTTGTTGGTTTTTGTTGTAGTCAAATGCTTTTTCTTTTTTCTCTACCACAGTTGGGAACTGCCAGCGTTTTCCATAAGCATGTGTCACAGGCAGATGAGAAAGTATAGCTGGTGAGGCTTCCTGCCTTTCCCTTCATCCCCCACACTAAACTGTAACTTAAAATGTCTACATCTGTATATTTCACAGAATTCTTTCCTAGGGGCAAGATTCGGTCACCATTTTTTACATAGGACCCCATGCTATGCTCTCTTTTAGTGACATACTCTGTTCTTTGCAGTTTCATTGTTTCCTGTTTCGTAATATTTCTAAAGGTAATTCTTTTCTTTTTTTTTTTTTTTCCTTTGGGCATAAGAAAACATAATGGTAGCTTTTATTACATAAACGAGAAGGCATTTAAGTGTGTCACCAAGAATAAAATTTTGCAGATTGTCCTCCAAGTTCTCCAATTAAACTGGGATCATTCCAGAAACCACTCTGCTTATGAGCCATCTGCACAAATACACTGCTCATGGTGTGGAATGTGTCTCAATCTGGCTGCTGCCTTTCTGCCAGTAGCCCACAGGATGGAGCATCACCCAGCATACTTCACTGTGCCACAAACCAGCCCCAGGCTTGTGGCACAAGACTGATGTGCTATTACTAGATCCTCCTATTGACATGGAAATTTGACTGCAGCATGAAATGCATATCTAGAATGTTACATTAAATGTAAGCAAGCAGTTATCTTTTAGAATTACTAAAGAGTTGTTAAAACTGCTTGTTTCCTATATATTTTTACAGATGTCTTCTTTGCTATCTCTAGGTGTGCTGCTCAATACAGACAAGTAGATGGAAATAACAGAGAGTCCTGCCCTGAAACAATTGGCCAATCTGCTGCAGTACATAGGGACAGCTAACTACGAAATGGAATAAAAAACATGAAAAGCAAATTGGATAACTTTTCCCAAAAAGCGATATAATTCATCTATTAATTTGAAAAGGGCGTGTGCCCAATTTACTCCACCAATCACTGATGTAATTTTCCAGATCACAGCTGATCTTACAGTGTAGTGCTGTTGAACACTGCACCTGGTCACATCAGCTTTCCTTTATCTCATACTTCTTGAAAAGCAAAAGTAAGTTTGTGTTTCATCACCCTTGCTAGGAAACAGGTATTCGACAGCCTTATGAATTAGACAGACATCCACTGACAGTAACTTTAAATCAACCCAAACAACAACACATATAACAGTATAAATAACCTTGGCTTCCACATCTGACTTTCACATTTCCATATGCCATTAGAAAAAATTGTAAATGCTGCAAATCTAAACTGGGATGAGAGTAACTGTTGGGTTCTTTTTCCAAGTGACAGATGTGTAAATGAACTTAATTGCTAAAACAAGCCCAAGTAAGACACATTACACTATGGAAAGAATCCACTCAGCAAAGAAATAAAACCACCAATGTTTCTCTCCACCTTTAATGAGATGGAGAAAAAGCAGACTTTCAAAATGCAAATGCATTTTAAAGGATGGGAAATTTGACATCTTCTTATTGAATTACAGTTCTTTCCACTTTAAGTGATACATTCTTTCATGAAAGGAGATCTTTGAGAGATAAGCAGACAGCTTATCCAGATTTGCTGCCTTGTCTACCTCTCTCTATTATTAACTGAAATTCTGTGGCTGTCAGAAGATGCACTTCTCAGCCACTCCAGGAGGAACATGCATCACTACAGGATTGATTTTTTCCTTTTACATCTGTGACCATCTCAGTAATCAACTCTTTTTTCCACATTGGACTGTCTTTCTGCCTTAGTCTCTGTCCTTTGCTTGTTGAAAGACAGACACTAAATAGAGTAGAACATTAATCACATATAGAAATGAGTCAAGATCATTATCCTGATTACTTTACACTTTAAAACATGCTTCAATAAGTGGAGCAGGAATATTCTGAAACCCTGCTGCAAATCCTCCATTATAGAAGCACCTGCATCTTGGCTGGAGTTTCTTTAGTCCAGTTTTGTATTTATTTCCCTCAAATTTCTCAGTACATCATTTCATATCTTCAAATCTTTATTTGCATCTCTTAATCTTCCTGCATGTGAATATACCTGTTTAGCAGGCCAAAACTGAGACAAGACAAGCAAAGAAAAAAGGAATACTATCTCAATAGATATTCCCACTTGTTCTGATTTTGTTCTTTATAGAGGAAAATTCGGAGTGTATGGGCCAGTCATTCAAGCAGGTCCCAATACCTTTGCAGCTCTCCCACCCCAAAGCCTTCAGGGGAGTGATGCACTCTGCTAATGAGATGAGGTACAGTGGCACAGAGGACCAGGGGCCAGCAGAAATTCACCAACCTTCCCCAAATGGGGGACTACCCAACACAAGGCAAGGCTGTGCCCACCCACACGCACTGGCCTGGAAGGAGCTGACACAGGGTTAACATGATCTGAGCACTTCTCACCAGACATTTCTCCCCCAGGACACGCAGTTCAGGGGATGACAGACCCTGGTGATCATGAGGAAGACCTTGTGGGCAGCACCTGGGCAATGAGGAGCATGATGGGCACCCAGCAGCAATGGGATCTCCCAGTGTCTGCCCCCTACTCCTTGGGCCTTTCGCCCTTGATCTGTCTCTTCCAGCTTTAGAAAAACTAGTCCCAGTTTTCAAACTCTGTTCTGAAAGCCACTGTAAAAACTCTGCTTTCTCCACCAGGGAGAATTCCACAACCCCAGGCAACTGCTGGTGCCTGCAAAGCCACAGGGCTGCATGGCCATGCATCCCCTGCAGAGGCTCTGGGAGCTGTGTCTTCATTTTGGGACAGATGTGAAATAAAAGGGACAACTTCCAGAGATTTGTACCAACAGACATCAGTTCAAAACAAATTAGAATTCAAGCTGTGCAAAAGTTTACCAAGACACTTGAAACCTCAGCAAATAAATTCAGCAACATACTATATTTACAATATTCAGAACAAATTGCATGATGGATGGTTCTAGATCAAAGTCTATTGGAACTCTGCAGGACATGAAACCATACATTACAAATTTATTTAAATATAATTTCCTATGAACTAAAATCAGCTACATTGACATACATGTGACCAGAAAACTTAGAAAGAACCAGAAATAGCAAAGTTACAGGTGTGGGTTTTTTTTCCCCAACATTATAATTTTCATTCTTCTTGGTTTTATCTAAATTGGAAAAAGAACAGAAATAACACTCAATAATAAGGTAATGCTTACTTTGGTTGGTTTATTGAAAAGGCAGGCTCCGCCTCCATTATTTAAAAATTCATGATACTCTTCAATATCACACTTGGAGAACTTGCTTGGAAGATAATACCTGCACAGAAAAGAGATAGCAGGATTACTTTCTATAGTGCTTTTTATACTATATTTACTTATTTTTTAAATAAGAGGTGAAATATAATGTTATATTTCAGAAAAAGTACAAAAACACACTGCTCGGAATCAGAGTGACTATCTGCTTGTAACACCAATTTGTAAATAATTTTAGTAAATGACAAAGAATTTCAACAATTACACAGAGCTCATGGAATGCGAGAGGTCTAAAACATTTCACTAAGTGATTTCATGCAAAATACCATAAATCTTATTACACAGTGTGTAGTTCTCACAAACATTCCCTGTTCCGCTAACGGGCCTGATCTCAGAAATACTTTTATTTCTTCCCGCACACACAACAGGAGACAAAGATTTCTCATGTTTCATTCCCCCCTTACATGAAATTGCTCTCCTGGCCCCCAGAAATTTTATATAACAGAATTATGCCATTTTAAAACATGCTTCTAACAAACATCAGTTAACATTTCGGCTTCCCCCTCTCATGTGTTCCCCTGAATGAATTTCATTCAAGTACAGAATGACCACCTGAGGCACAGCGCACTACCCAAAAACCAGGGGATGCAGAGAAACCTTCCATGGATCCTTTCCACAGGGAAATAATTTTTCCCAAAGTAACTTAAGTGATCTTTTTATTTAGGTCCTTAGTCATAAAAGTACTTATGCTTCAAGTCTCAAGGGTTTTCCTGTATTAGCTCATCACTGGATAAAAAATATTAGCAGACAATGTGGGATTCATCAATCTTCATCAATAAGCTAGATAAATACAAGCTTTTTTGTATATCTAATTATTTGAAAGGTTTATACTTCAGATAAAGAATTTAAAGACCATTAGATAAGTAATCACTTTTTCAAGAACCAAGAATGCTTCTCAGATGGGCTTTTTAACATACTAAAAATCAGAAAAATCATATCTATTATGTTTTTAGGCAGACAAAGTGAAAAAGGCACATATTCACACTTCCAAAGAGCTTTGAATGAAATATCGTTTTTTGTTCGAAATTGTTTTGAACAAAGTTACTGTGAAAATTTGCAGGTCAGTTTAAAATTAATTTAAACATTTAGAGTACTGTCTATATCTAAAACTAGACTACCATTTAATTCATACACATGACAAAAGACAAGCCTGTAATATGAAGAATTAGGGTCTGAATGCACTTGTTAAAAAGCTTCAAATTTCATCTAGCAGCAAAAATGTGTTGATTCACTAGTCCTTAGATAAAATCTCTCCAGTGACATTACATATGGATATAAGCATACTCAGCCTCCAACGGGAACAGCTTTTCTAACTTTATCATACAAACTAGGGGATAACAAATTACAGATATAGGTGAAAGATTCCAACAGAAACACTGAAAAGGACACATACGTAAGAAATTTGATAACAGGATTTCAAGAATTAAGATGTGTCATTGTCTGTTCCCACAAATCAACAGCACACTTGCAAGAGAAATGAAGCTAAACATGCTTCTGGTTCCTTGCAGCAACCTGGCTTGGCTGCTGAGCCCTGTGCTTTGTGAGTTAAGGCAGCGGTCACCAAAAACCCCCACATGTCCTCTCATTAACTCACTTATTCTCACATTTCTCTGAGAGTGTCTTTTCTGCATGTGTTGGGCAGCTAACACCTTACTTCCTGAAAAATCATTCACAGAAAATATTCTGCTAACCACAAAAGGCAAACATTTTCAATATTTTCCTTTATGTCATTGCATGAAGGACATGACTTTTCTCTAGCAAAACGCCTTACCCTGTGTCTCCCATTATGCATCCAGACCACGTGTCCTCACACTTACACTCACCTGACAACAAGAAAAAAAATTATATCTCAGTTTGTGCAAATTCAAATAATACATTTCTTATTATAAAAAGTATACTGTAGTCAATTCCATTTCATATTTAAATACAAGTTGAAAATAATAATTTGCTGGTTTATTGCACACCATAGCTTAAGTGTATCAGTGCTTGCTGAACCCTTTATTTCAAAAACTATGATTTTATGCCACCCTGAACTCTGAAGATATGTCTTTTTCTTTCCTTCTCTTAAAGTGAAGTTAGGGGTAACTGCAGCATCAGCCTCCAGCACTTGTCAGTAATGAGTCAGCTCTCCTGCCTTCTCCTGTGTCATGATATTTGATTCCCAGATATTCAGAGGGAAAAAAAAAGAATCATTTTAAGCCTTCTTCTAGTTTTTTAGTTCTCTTCTACTGCTATGCTAATGTGACTACAGAAATCTTCACTTGGAAAAAAAAAAAAAAGCATACAAAAATGCATAATACAGTCTGTAAGCACAAGGCAGTACAGCAGGATCCAGCTGTACCGATCCCTCTGCTCTCCCTCCCCTCCCCGCGCGGCTTTCCCGCTGCCCTGCCAGGCTGCCGGGCATCGCTTGGCTCTGCTCTCAGCCCTCCGCTTTCTAAATGGTGACTGGTGTCCACTTCTGTATATATACTTTTATCTTAATCCAATTTGTCTTACTGTAATACATGAACATAAGCTGATTGCTTCCATTTTAAAGTACAATTCAAAAGGAAACAAGGCTCTATCCAACAGTTGCATTCTCCCCCCCTCCCACCAAAACCATGTCCTGCCCTTCTGCCCAGCCATAAGAAACGGAACCACCACCACCATTACCATTTTCACTTTTACCCTGCCCCTATGTCAAGTTAATAATATGTAGCTGGAAAATGAATATTGAACATGTTGCTAGCATAGAGAGCCCACCCTACATTTTTGAAAACAAAATCACATAAACTGCAAAAACCTTTAAGGGCAGATGTATCTCTGCAGTTTATACTGTCTTTACAATGCCTGAAAACAATGTTCACCTAAGCAGTGTTTGATTACTCAATATACTAATTTTTTTTATTTTTTTTTTAATAGAACATAAGCCACACAAGTATGCATGATCCAATAACTAAGCACTTCAATACTGAATTGTTTACAGAATCACAGAATGTTAGGGATTGGAAGGGACCTCAAAAGATCATCCAGTCCAATCCCCCTGCCGGAGCAGGAACACCTAGATGAGGTTACACCGGAATGTGTCCAGGCGGGTTTTGAATGTCTCCAGAGTAGGAGACTCCACAACCTCCCTGGGCAGCCTGTTCCCAAGTTCTGTTACCCTTACTGAGAAGAAGTTTCTTCTCAAATTTAAGTGGAACCTCTTGTGTTCCAGTTTGAACCCATTACCCCTTGTTGTTTGTTACCAAGAGCCTGGCTCCATCCTCGTGACACTCACCCTTTATATATTTGTAAACATTAATAAGGTCACCCCTCAATCTCCTCTTCTCCAAAATAAAGAGACCCAGCTCCCTCAGCCTTTCCTCATAAGGGAGATGCTCCACTCCCTTAATCATCTTCATTGCCCTGCGCTGGACTCAGTCCAGCAGTTCCCTGTCCTTATGGAACTGAGGGGCCCAGAACTGGACACAATATTCCAGGGCAGAGTAAAGGGGAAGGAGAACCTCTCTCGATCTACTAACCACCTCTCTTCTAATACACCCCAGGATGCCATTGGCCTTCCTGGCCACAAGGGCACAGTGCTGGCTCATGGTCATCCTGCTGTCCACCAGGACCCCCAGGTCCCTTTCCCCTACGCTGCTCTCTAATAGGTCATTCCCCAACTTATACTGGAACCTGGGGTTGTTCCTGCCCAGATGCAAGACTCTACACTTGCCCTTGTTATATTTCATTAAATTTTTCCCTGCCCAACTCTCCAGCCTGTCCAGGTCTCTGGATGGCAGCACAGCCTTCTGGCGTGTCAGCCACTCCTTCCAGCTTGGTGTCATCAGCAAACTTCAAAACTATATTATTATTTTAATCACCTATTGTTCTCCGTGTCCTGGTATTTCACATAATATGGAAGTGGAAAATTAAAATATTCCAACATTGTTAGAAACATGGGCAAAAAACACCTATCAGAGAGACACTGATAAAATCCTCCACCATTTATTTTCTTTTGAGAGAGAATGAAAAACAAACAAACTTACCACTGAGAAGCTTTCTTCTGTCTGAGAAAATGCCAATGTTTTGGGCCAAGGTCTGTGCCAGGGTAACTGCCATTAGGTCTGGCTTTCCAAACTGAAAGAAACAAGCAAGGTAGAAAGAGTAATCAGTTGTGCACAGGTACCTCAGATACAAGTGAAGCTTTTCTCATTTCAAAGCAATGAAAGGCAAAATCAGATGCACGATGTTAGATTCTCACTCAGAGCAGCTAGATAATGGACAAGTGAGGAAAACTAAACACTGGTTTATGGATAAGTTAAGTAAGAGAAAGCCTGTTTCTTTCTTGCCATTGTTGCTGCAAGTATGAATGACAGGGTATTGCAGAATCTGCTGAAAAGTGTATTTGAATCCATATCTGACTTTATTCGCTCATCACTCTCCATTGAGACATCCCTTCTGTAGAGCTGCACTAAAAACCCTGGATCAGCAAAGCAGCAGCAAGATATTTGAGGAACATGTCTGTGCTGATAAATTCTGTGCAGATAAATTTCCACCGCTTTTTGCTCATACCCCACCTACCTCATTCACACCTCCGCCTTTAAGCAAGGAGCAGATTCCACCAGTGTGGGCTACACCGCTCCGACTGCTCTGAAATCGGCTCCCCCTTTGACAGGAAAAAAAAAAAAAAAGGAAAATAAAGTTTACCTTGCTCAGCCCATGAGTTTCGTACCTATCAACCCCAGTATTCACCCTTCTGATTTCCAAATGAGAAACTGGCATTTGCAGATGCTGGTTGCCACCTCTACACTGCAAACTATGCAAAAACAAAATGGGGAAAACAGATAACCACTCACAAACCTCTCATGACCAATCGTCTCCAGAAAAGTTATACCATCTTCCCTCCTCCTTCTCAGACTACCTAACATAAGAAAGCATAAGAATATGGGGAGTTTTTTCCATTTTTTACCAGCCTTTTGTTCACTAACACACTGCTGCAGTAAGTGACCTCCGCTGGCACATGTTCCAGACAGTGCAGGAGAAGGCAGCACGTTGGCAGTGCATGGGGGACTAGTAAAAAGACACGTGTCTGGTCGGGCAATGCTGATGTGGAAAACTCAAATGGAGATGCGTTAGTGGCTCCCTGAGGCAGAGGTAGGTGAAAACTCCCTGGAACTGCGGCTGATCTCGTCCAGAGGACAGATGCACTCTAAGGCTAAATCTAATCACCTCTTTGGTGCTGACCACGTCAGCACAGGTGACTGCCAGTTACAGCAGACAAAATATAATCTGTTCCACTTCAGAGTACTGATCCACCTGAGCTCCACCAAATTTTCAAAGGCAAACTGAAAAACAACAAGGAACAATACAATAGCTCAGCTAACTGTGCTGAAGGTGGAAATTCATTTGTAACCAGTGTACCATCACACCAGTCAACCTCACCTCCCAACTTGGCCATGTCTTACTCACAGACACAATTTCAGAAACTGATACTTCTAAGCAGTCTATGAACGCAAGACCTCCCATAACAGTGGTAGTGTTACAGACAGCACAGGAATTTGCATCACAGTGGTACACAGAGTCCCAGTCAGGGTACACAGCGTCCTCTTTGTCCTAGCCGATCCACAAACATTAAGAAGAACAAGACTTCCCTCAAAGACCTTATAATATCACCAAAGAAGATACATGAAGGATGTGAGAAAATCCTATTCCCGTTTTACAGATGAATAACTGAGACACAGAGAACCCAAAATCTGCAAGGACCACTTGCAGATCTTACTAGCTCTCTTCAAGGCAGAAATCAATGACAAGAATTAAGCATATGCAAAAATTCTGAGGGTGGCTGTTTGTGTTGGGTATCCTGGCACCCTACCAAAGTCATGTGAAAGTGAGGAGTTTAGGTTAGGTTTATTCATATAGGCTCCTACAACAGTTAGCAGAGAGGGGTAAGGACTCCAACAAAACAATTCATCTGGCCTGTGCCACATGGATCAAAAATCTCAGCCATTAATCTCTCCTCTATTTTTGTAGATATATTTTGTTATATCGATCTTATTTTCAAAACAATTAAGAGGTTTAGAGAAAATAACATTCCTTCCAGCTTATTCTTCTTATAGCACATATCTCTCTGGAGAACGAACTATTTCAAGGAACTGAAACACTCCAGTAACCCTGCAGCATGCAGGTCATGGAATGAAGTAAAGCAGGCCATAGTGCTTTTTAAGCAGGAAACTGCACTGGTTTCAAAACCAGTGTTCTGCTTTTAAATAATACAGCAGGGCTGTCCATGCTCTACTGCCAAAGAAGCCAACCTCTGAGGTGGAACCATGCATCACCTTCCAAGCAGCTGCACTTGCAGAGTAGGTAATTGCACAGAATAATTAAGGATTACAACACATGCAGCTCAGGCTTAGTATGTTAAAACTGAGAGTCAAACCTCTAGTTGCACTGGCAGTCAGTTTGTGCATTAACTTTTTCCCACCTCCCCATCAGAAACATTATTTTCTGAATTATCGTGGATTACACACACAACAGAAAGGAGATGCATCAGCCACTTGTGATAAGCAACCCCCAAGGAAAGAAAAAACCCAGTAATAAAACATCACACGAGGTTACGTACGAAAAAAGGTGAACTGCGTCACTTTTCTCTCTGATAAAATCCCTCCTATATTTCATAAACTCACGTAGGGTCACCAAGGGGTTTTCAGATATGGTGAACTTGTTATCAGTAGCCCAGGTTTCCATGGCAACCAATACTATCCTGGTGTTAAGTTGTTCTTTATATATCTAGTACATTAACAGAATGAACAAATATATTATGTCAAATAGAATAAAGGTGAGCTAGCTTTACCCCTTTTTTGTAATAGTTTGCATTTTTTACATAACTAAACAGCTTGTTGCAGCACACTTTAGGTTCTCCCAGGTGATTTTATCTCCCTTAAAACCAACAAACAAACATGAAACCAAGTAAATATTAGGCCTAATTCTTCAACTGGTACTCTGAGCCTGCAAAAAGATCCTTTGCGGGTCTTACACAGGCAGAGGTACATAGAAGGGAGATGGGATTTTTTAAAACTTACTACAGAACTATTCCAAATAGTTCAAAGATTTGGAATTAATGGCTCTTTTATAAAGTCCAGCTCACCCCAGTGACATACAAGGGGTCTCTTACACCAAACAGTGATCTATAAAACCAGTTTTCACTATTATACACATCTACGGGAGTATTTAACCTTACGTTGGCTGAATCATGAAAACAGCTGGGGGTTAATACTCCACATCAAACACTTTCAAGAATGGGAATCACATTTTTCTTTTACTAGTAATACTCTTCTGAGGTCAGGTGCAAGAGTCAGCAGCTCATCTGATTTTAGCACCACAAATATAATCCACATGATTCACCTGTATGTCCCTATTCTAACTCATTTACTTAAATGCGCTTTTTCTAAAGTAATTTTAGTGCATTCTAATCTCAGATTGTCTTCTGTGTTTCAGACTGTCAACACAGGGACGCTGTGTTAAAAATTGTCATATCTAAAACGCTTTTTAAAACTCAGGCTTAAGGGATGGGTAAAGCGGGATACATAAACATCTGAAGCCACAAACGATCTCTAATGCTTTATGTGAGACAAAGGTGGCTGACTGTGGTTCTAGCTGAAAATTTGTGATTTTCAGATATGTTATTATAAGGTGCACCATGAACTGACAACTGCATCTCTCGGTAGGAGAATCACGTGACTCATCTCACAAGCAAAAGAACATTTAGTTGAGTGATACTTACTAAATCTGCCATGTTCACAACGGATTTAGCATAGCTGTTTGTATGGCCGACGGACAAGCGGTGCTTTTTACACTGTGAAACAAACACAGACAAGTTACATAGACAGACTTCAGAAAAATAAGCTCTATTTCCAAAAATTATGAAGTAAAAAGTAATTACATCAACAGCAAAATCCCTGTGCAAGGTTTGGTCTCCTATTCTGAAATGTAATGCTAATAAGTGACAGTAGAAAATTGCTCAGAAAAGCACATCACTGATATACAACAGCTGTGGTGAGGATTTATTCATTTCTCTTTGCAAAGTACTTTAAGATCTTAACTGAAAAATGCTATAGGAACAGGAACACGTTGTTACTCTCTTCATTATCTTTATTATTGGCAATTTTAAAGTTAATTCCAAATGGCAATATAGAAATTAGCAACACAATTTCTGTAGCTGAGACTTTTTTAGGGGTGTTACCCCAAGAGTGCCTGCATTCATATTTTTTAATCTATCAGACTTCATTTTTTTTTTTTCCAGTTCTTTCTCTTAAGCTGTCTTCTGGATTTATTCATGTACAATTTCACACTCCATAATGCTACAGTAACTGGTTCAAATCACTTTAGCAATCAGACCGCAATGGCACCTTTACTGTAATCTGTAATACAGTGCTATGAAGATGATACTGAAGATAGCTACTCTAGGTACTCCTGTCTGGAGAAAAAACACATATAAATGAGCATCGTGGGTATGAAAGTCACAAGTATCTTAGGGGAACTTAAGACAAAAGGGACAAGATTTTCAGAAATGTTTATCCATCTTGTGCCCCATGATGCTTGATTTGGGAATGAAAGTTTTCATATTTTCTGGAAGTTAGGATGGGCAAGAAGTGCCCAGCAGCTAGGAGGTAGGAAAGGCATGCTTTCAAACAGGAATGGAAGGAAAACCACCAAATTTGAGGAAGTTACACTTATAGAAAACAAAACAACACAAACACAGAAGGACAGGACTGTGAAGGTAAAAATGATAGAAAGAATAAATGAAAAAGCTACAAAAAAATGGAAAATGAAGCACAGGAATTAAGGGAAATAAGTATACTACTCAAGTGTCTATTTGCAAATAAAACCTCCAAATTTAGGCCTCCAGCTTCTCTAAGCATCATACAGAAATGGTCTCAGTACAGTAATTTATAAGCCTATTTCCACATTTGAGTTTTAAAAGCTTTATTCCCTGAACAGAAGCAATGGTTGGATGACCAGTCAAGGGAGAGACAGGAGGGCAGTGGCGAGCGGCCCAGGGGCTGGCAGGATGTGGCTCCGTGGACCGGAGGAAGAAGCAGGAGGTTCGTCACTCCCTGGGGGAGTGCCTGCGGAGGGCAAACGGTGAAAACAGCTCTGACTCTGTGGGGTGTCACCCCACGCTGAGTGTACCTAGAGTGTCGAATCTACTGTGCCCATCCAGAGTAATCCAAATACAGAGGCGAGCTAGCCCAGGGCGAGGGGAAAGGGAGGACCCCAGAGCACACAACAGTTCCTTCTCCTGAGAGGAAATTATTGGGCTTCTTCGATCACGGATGTTCACTGGCATTTGCTTCTGAGAATAAACTCTGAAATGGACTGACTCTCACAGTAGCTGTAATTAAATAAAGTTAGGAAACATTGTCCTTGGGGGAAGTCAGCCCAGACAGATAAGGTCCCAAAGGGAAATTGTGGCTTCAGGTCTTCAGGATCAAACACAATGACACCAGTGCAGCGAACTCTGCATGCAGTACTGGCCATTTTAATCCAATAATTTATTGCTATGCTCACCAAACTGAGCTGATGGAGAAGTACATTGTACAAAGACAGTGGAACATTCCTTCTACACTCTGATATGTATGTTTCCCAGTTTGCATAATGCGTGAGAGAAGCGGTACATTACAGAAAGGGTACATAAAATGTATAGATACATTTTGATTTTAAAGCCATAAAGGACCATAAAATCAACTAATGTCACCAATCAGAGGGGCACCACCAGTCTCTGAACTTTAAGCAGTTACTTCAAGACCAAATTTTATTGTTTGCGTTTAACACCACCACACCTTCCAGAAATACACTGTCTGCATTTGAAGACGGCAAGTGGTGAAGAATTCACCATTTCCTTTTATATTCTTTTCATTAATTATTAATAATCTTCATTGACATATATCTGTGCCTTTTCCCACTTGAAGGAACCTGTTTTTTCTTTAATACACTAACCTTTATTGTGTCTCATTCCACTACATTAAAAAGCTTATTTATGTTCTCCCAGAGAAAGTATACAAGATTAACAAAATAATTTTCTCTATATTGATTTTGACTTATCAAAAAAACCCAGATACTATTAACATCCTCATTGTCAACAGCTGCTGCACAATTGCAATAATTACATTATTGATTGCTGAGTGGCTATAACTAAGATAAGTGCTCAAGAAAGCTAGAAAGAAAATCATCAGCTTAAGTCACACTGACATTAGTTACTATATGACATAAGGCTTTGACTTATGACCCTTCTTTCTGATACTTAGGCCTGGTTCCATTCTTGGTGAAATTACCTTGCCATAATTCAGAGCAACTTCATCAATGGTTAAAGAGACCATCACCTCCTCTCTTCAGCGCATACTGAATTTATTCTGGCTCTATATTGTACTTTATTGTTATCCTTTATGGATCAATTAAGAAAATTTGATGTCAATAACTGTAAGACGTTGAAATGTGTCAGTCTTACCATTAGATGATCATTTACAATCATTAACTCAATGTATTTTGTTTCCTCTTCAACTTTACGTGGAATCTGACGAACCTATGGAGAGAGTAGAACTGTAAGAGATCTAACAGGGTACAG
The DNA here is from genome assembly GCF_036013475.1 of Columba livia. NCBI lineage: Eukaryota > Metazoa > Chordata > Aves > Columbiformes > Columbidae > Columba > Columba livia. The sequence continues at coordinate 23,663,154 of NC_088603.1, read as the reverse complement.
AGAAGGTAGCTGGTAACTAGAAATGGCTTCAGAAACAAAACTTCTTACACATACGTTTTTTCTATTGTCTTAATTCTGCCCTTAGATATCAATGAAACTTCTGGTGCCTAGTTGCATCATTTTAAAAAATTCATCTCTGCCAGGACATTTATATGACCTTAAACAATGAAATCAAGCCTTTTAACCTAATTCAAAGTTTACGTTTCTTTAAAGAAAGAGAATCCTCAGTGGGGCCTGTATCTCTAAAAATGGTTTGCATCAGCTATAAATGTTTGGTTTTTTCTTCTTCCACAGAGATAGGGATCCATCCTACATTCTTCATGGAAAATCTCTAACAATTCTACTATTTATTTGCACACTGGTCAATTCACACAGTGAGTGCAGTACTCACCTCTGTGTTATGCTTACTTTGCATTTAGAAACATTAATGACCATGCTTTTTCATGCTGTCCTTGTTTCCTGGGTTCTCCAGCTGAGTTATTTCATCATTATTATTTAAAAATGCAGAATAATAGCTAGTTTATAGAAAGGTAGTAAACCAGCTGACATAAAGTAAGACCCTCAAAATTGTCATCTGGAATTTCTCCAATATATTTCTCACTTTTCTTTCGCCTCTGAGAGGCTTGCATTAGTTAGAAATGTTAAAGTCATCTTCCTCTCCCACTGCTCTCGGTGTCTTGTTTTTGCCTGCACTGTTCAGCTCCCCTGACTCGCCTCTGTTTTGACCTGTACCATTATTTGAGTTCCATTCCTAAAATGCAAAGAATTGCTGCTATCTTTCCAGGGTACAGACAAACATCTGCACTTATCAGCTCCCCCACTTTAATAAACAGGTAATGAACCTCAGTTTAAACTATATTAAATCTAGGTCAAATGAGATAAAGTAGCTACTTGTCACCATTGCAACATAAAAAATACTTGTAAATGTTTCATTAATTGGGAGTTTCTGATAAAACTCCATAATCAAAATGACAGAAAATACTTTGGCTACTTTTTTATTTGTAATTCAGCAGTGTTTAACAATTTTCTAACTCTACAGGTTGGCAATGTCCAAGAGAACCAAACAACCTTTTGTCAATGTTTTTCTAATAGCTGTATTGATACGACGACATCATCCCAAACCAGCAGCAGAAGCAGGAACCCATCTGGACAAATTAATTCAGCAGACACAAAACAAACTCGATGGCATATTACTTATAGACAAGCACACTGGCACATACCTGCCTTTCACTTCTTTTGTGTCTTGGCCTTACAACAAACTTCTGTGATGTAGTGTTCATTTGCCATAACTCTAAGCAGAAAACACAAGCAAATACATTGAATGTTTACAAGAATATATCACAACAATTAGCGACCCTGATGCTACATGACAGTAGTATGGTATTCTTCCACACGTCAGAGGCAGTAACAACTTCTTTTTTTTCAATTTCCAGCTAGAAAGGAGGCAATGTGAGATGCTTCTCAGTAATAGGGTTCTTATTAAAAATTCTAGTAGTGATAATCTGGGTCTGCTGAAACAGATGATCTGTGGGTGTCAAGCTTCAGAAAGCACAGCAGATGTTCTATGCCAAAACTTCATCAACACTGGGCATGTAACATTATTAGCACAGTGCTTCCATGGAGTGAATTGCATTTTTGGGAATTCAGCAAACATTCATAGAGCTCTCGCAATAGCTACCTAAATTAATAAGAAGAGCATGGAAGGCAGAATTAATGCTTTAAGAAGATTATATTCACAAAGTAAAATATGTTAGAGTTGGTAGAAACCTTATGAGATTTTGGCAATGCTCACTATCAATACAATATTCCTGCCTGCTAATCCCACTGTGTCTTTAATTTCTTAAACCTCTAATCACAAGCACCAAGTAGTTTATTCTTTTGCCAAATCCCTTTCACCAAATCTATTACTAGCTGCTCATGGAAAGGGATGCATTATATACTAAGCAGAAGAAAATACTTGCTCTCACCCTTTTAAATGTCCAAAAAGTATTTTTCCATCTTTAGGATTCATAGCCCTTGCCTCACTTTTCTCTATACAATAGAAATTCCTTTCCTTATCTTGTTTCCTATTCGCATAACCGCAAGAAGACCTTAATTTGAGACATGTAAATTAAACGTTTGCAGTTGCTTATTTTGCAATATATCTTTTTCCTTTATCCCCTCCTTCGTACTTTTCTCCAGCTTTGGACATTCTTCCAGTCTCCAGGGACTGAAAACTGCTTTCAGTATTCCACAGTGATTTTACCAATCCTGCAGAGAAGCAGACAGTACTATAGGAGCTGTGTAAATTAAGGGACTTCCACTTCACATAGCCTTGCACACAGCTTTTGGTGGTGTTACAAAATCCCAAACAGTTCTGTTTCGCTGGTGACACAGGAAAGTTCCTCACAGCTCCACCTCCCCCTCACTTTACATTAACTGTGCAGTTTCTGCATGAGGTTCAAATAACAGGATTAAAACCGACGCTGACCGGAATTTGACAGGGCTGCCGTATCAACAAAACCTTAAGCCATGAGGTTGAATTGTCCATCTGACAAAACGTTGCCAGGCTAAGTGCTGATCTTAACCAGGAGTGGCTAGTTACTGATAAAACAAACCAGGAAAGCAAAGCATGACTTACTGGTATTGTCTTGACTAAATCTTGGAGATTATATTGTCATTTTGGTGCGTTTGCAGACATCTTTCTATGGAGGGGCCTTGACAATCATAGGCCCTTTGCTTAAAAATGTTTACATGGTTACACCACTGCACTTGAGGATTTTCTTTATAAAAAGTCCTCAGAAATCACATGGATGAGTAACTTACTCTTGAAATTTTTTTCACAAATTTGTTCACTATGCTTTATACGTGTTGATTAATTTAGTCTATGTTCTAGTGCCACACAACTAGCTCCCAACCTGTCATTTTAGGTTTTATATAATGATTAATGAAACTGGTAAAAATACAACTTTTCAATCAATAAAATAATAATTTACAATACATATATAAGGTCTCAGATAACTTTATCAGCAAATGCGATCGTCTTACCCACTGTCGGAAGTCAGTCATCTCTAGAGGGGAATGATGCAGCCATTAACGTTAACACATTAGCACACATTAACACTGCGCTATAACTCACAAGCCAGAGGAATTCACGCAGGGTGCATTTCCAGCTAGGGACCCTCAGGCAAAAGCACATAAGCAGCAAAATCACAGGAAATGCAGACTGCTGAGAAAGCCCAGCAGAAATTTTGATGGGAACATATTACGTTGAAAAAGTGTCATGAGGATTCATAGAAGCATAGAATCAGATAATCATTTAGGTTGGAAAAGACCTTTAAGATCATCAGTCCAACCAAAACCTAACACTGCCAGGTCCCACTAAACCATGTCCCTAAGTGCTACATCTACATGTCTTTCAAGTGACCTCCAAAGAAAAGGAAAACTGTCATGCATTATTGAAAAACAACAGCTTCAATAACAGCGTTGTGTAAAACCACGCCAGGGTACTGTATGTCTTAATATAGACTATGAGAAAAAAACATAGTGTACCAAATTACGAAGTCAAATGCCCTGAGTATGCCTAAACTTTCCTTATTTGAAGACCTCATTACTTCCTCGGACCATTGAAAAGTACAGTACAATAGCTTCTTTTATGCAGTAACTGTTTTGTTTTTTGTTCCCCCCCGCCGCCCAGGAGAAAAAGAAAGTCAGAATTTGTTGGTACTTTACTGTGGTATCATAGTATGTGTTTTTACTACTCTTTACTACCACCTATTACTTAATTGGTTTTTTCCCTTTCAACATCAATATATAAGCTGAGGATACATCTAATCCATTCCCAACGCAACTCTGAGTGGAAATCTTAGCTTACACAAAGATTCTTTTAAAGATAAGAAGAAAATCTTGACACCAAGGAGGATCTCCTTAGGCTGGGTGAATGAATAAATTACAAGAGTAATAAAGAATATAAGAAATACTTATGACATAACCTAGCATAGGGCTTGCTACTAATGATAATGATTCTGCTGTAGCAGTTAAAAAAAAATAAATCACAACAATAATATAATCAATTAATTGCAGATACAGTTTACAGAAAACAGAATAAATACAAGTCAAGCAAACAGTGAGCCCTCTCCAGGCTGGCAGGGAAGAGTCAATGCCAAGCAGAGACACTGGTAGGGCAGCAGGTGGAAGGAGGGCAGGAGAAGATGGGGCAGGTGTGCAGCAGAGAGGGATGAATGATAGAGCTCCCATGGGCACCAGGAAAAGTGGGGGGAAGCAGAAGGTGGTGTGGCTGCTCTCATCCCCTGGAGCTGTGGCTGTGCATGGAGCATGACTCAAAGACAGAGATACATCGAATAATCACAGACAAAAGAAAAATGGTGGGATTCCTAATGAGGACACCTGCCGAAACTTTCACTTCAAACCTCAGAAACATCTTTCCAAACAGTGTTACAAAAACTATTATGGGCATGTAGGAGAGCAGACTCTGAGTTTATTTCTCCATATATGCAATCCTAAACATACAGTGATAGAAGATCAGCACCTTATACCTCTTACCCACATTACAAATATTTGTATAATTAAGACCACTAGCACTCCACAGTTAAATCTTCTTTTAAACCTTTTCTACAGTCTTGTGATTCTAACTCAATCTAATGGCAACATCTTCCATTATGTCACATGCCAGGGCTTTGTACAGCAAAGCCAGCAACTGTTTAATTGTTACCTACAGTAAAATCAAAACTGTACAAGCATATCTGGATTAGTCTAGAAGTGGTTTCTACCTAAATGACAGTGCCTATGAAGGGAAATTTTATTTATCTGGGATATATTTTGTAGAATAGGAAAACGCATCTGTAAAACTGGCAAAACCTTGATGGAATGGAGATATGCCATAAATACTGTAATTTTTACTTCAATCAACAAGCCAACTTCTCAGATGAAAACTCATTTTTTAAAAAACTTCTTCTCCCTCCACACAATATAAACTCTGGGGATTCATCATTACAAGCACTTGAAACCTTTTCTGTCTCCAAATTCATTTGTACTCAAATACACGTCTCACACTACAGCCAGTACTTTGAAACATGTGGAATGGATGAAGATGAAGAGTCCTGAACAACAACAGTATTTGGCAAGTTCTTGTCTCCCAGGCTCACACCATGGTACTCACTCTGTATCTCAGAGCAGGAAAAATCCATGAAGCACTGGCAATTTGGAGTTTATTTTCATAATCTATAGGCTACCTTAGTTCTTTCCTTTCTACAACTCCTAGCATATAATGCAGTCCATAGACTGCATGACTTGTTAAAAGAAACATACATCACAACATGAAGGTCTAGGAGAGGTCTGATTCATTGGATTCAGGGTTTTTTCAGTGCTTCAGGTTCTTTTCCAGTGCTTTCAATGTTTCAGACTCTTTTTTTCAGTGTTTTTCTATTTAATCAGGAAAAATAGGAGATATGCAAATAAGCAATATACTAACAGAAGATTATCTGCCAAATATGAGTAACAAATTTGGCCTTAGACTAAAACAAGTCAATAAGTCATGAATATTAAAAAAATCATACCAGATGGCAGGTCATCCAAAGGGAACTCAAATAACTTGGACTTGTAAACAGAGTGGGAATGGAAGTCATCCTGAAACAGTAAATAATTGCATGTATTAAACCTGGATAAACTAATCAGTCCCATGAGCATTAAATGCACAGTTCCAAAGGTCCTTGTTACGCAACACCTACACTGGTGAACACGCAAGTTGCAAGGCACCATTACTCTATACTCTTCTCCTTTTCCAAACTGTGATGTGATCCTAATGCCACAGTTAATCATCTTTTATTTGAAACATCTGAGTACATAAAATGGAGTGGCTGAGCATGGTTAGAGCTCATCTTAGAAGAGAGGCCCAGGGAACATCAAAGAGAGTCACAGGAGCTGCCGAACCGGAGTCAAGGCTGAACCAGGGAGGTAACAAATCCAGAGCAGGAGGTGCCAGAGAAGGGGACAGGGCACTCACAGGCTTCTCCTGCTGCTTCCAAGGGACTCTCCTCACCCACTGGTGCTGCATTGTTCTACACCTGAGTGATACAGAGTACACAGATACACGCATAACACCACCTCATTTTTGGAGGTCTACTTTTGTCTGTGAATATGGCGACTCACATACAAGGTAAATGAGTTGGGAATGAGGGCACGACCCTTCAGTCCCAGGGCCTTATGCCTACCCTGTACAAATGTATGTCTGTATTCAAAAAGCAATACAGCAGGACTACTGTAAGTTCTACTTACATCTGAAGTGTAGTTTTCATCTGGTTCAATAAGGTAAGTATGATTTCCATCATAGAACATCCCACTGTCAAGAGCAAGAAATGTAAATACTGATTTAATAAACAAATAATGCAACATAGAAGTAACTTTAAGAAGTTCATATATTTTTAAAACTTAAATATTTAGAAAAGGAAGCAGTTTAAAATGGTTTCAGAAACTGAACGTAATTCTGAGTCCACCTTTTGTTTTTTTGTTTCAGAAAGAAAGATATTCTCTCCCTGGTGACATAGGCTCTTCTTTCTTCCCCAAAGCTTCTCTACAACACATATTAATATAAACACCATTAAAATTGGCTCATTTAGCCAACTGAATATCCAGCCCACTGCCATGCAAGAGAGATCTACTTGCAATAGATAAACTGAATTGATCTTTAGGTTTTAATGGTTTTTATTAACTTTTTCCTCAGTAATTTCATACAATACCAAGTACAAAGGGCATAATGGGCTATTCTAGAGAGCTCTTTTGGACATTTCAGCAATAATAATTATAACAGACTTTTTTCCTTTTTAAATTGAGTTAAAGTTTATATTTCTAGGAAACATTAATGACTATATGGATTATCATATCACTATGGACATCATATGATTTTCATGATCAGGAGATAGGAAACGCCATCAGAGAGGCTTTCAATGGGTATTGGTGAAAAGAGATAAAGGAGCAAGCCTTCTGCCATAGCCATGGTTCTGGCAAAGTAGTTATGGTTTCTTTCTTAATGGCATAAAATCTTCCAACCACAGAAATCTGATGGTCATTCATGACAAGCACACTGCTGTGTATCTTAGACAATCCATGACTTTGCTTCCCATACATATTCACCAATTTTCCATACTAAATTCCAACACACAGTTCCATTCTAAACAAAAAACAAACTGATGTGTTAAGGCTCTCTAAATGGGTAAAGATAATTGGTGGCAGGAACACCAGATGCTTTTGCATTACCACTCAAATGTACAGCAAAGGTAAGTTCCATTCCTGCAAGGATGTTTTCTATTAAGAGATATTTACTTAGGTAAAGAGTGTACTAAGTTTTAGTATTTAACATAATGCAGGATGCATAAGTGTGGTTGAATTGCACCTTAAAAGAAAATGTTGATACAAACATTACTCTGTAAGAGCACAAAACCAAAGGGAATTTCTTATATTGCTACCATTCAGATCTTCAACCAAATCAGCATTTTTTAAAACAATTTTGCCTTTACTGCAGTGCCATACACGCATGGTTGGGATTAGGCTGTATCAGCATGTCCCTTTCAAAGTGCCACTGCTAAAGGCTTTAAGCTTGGCCATAAATATGAGCTGTAAGTTCAAACTTGGCACATAGTACACAACAGCAGCATGAAAGCAAGATTATTTATTTATTTAGATTGCTCTTTAGCAGAAGTTTAGGCATCAAAAAACCCCACCAGAATTACAAGCAACAAAACCAGATACTTTTCTTTTTTCTTATGCTGCTTTGTTTCTTTAATCAGCAAAACTGATTTTGGTTCTGCACAGGACCAGATGCAGTCAGGAAAATACTGTCATTCTCCTGACTATTAAGAAATATAAACTTATGTTAATCTTGTAAACCATTACAGCTACTGATGAACATGCTTCTGTTAATATCACTCACGATGTTAACGTGTAACATTCACAGAAGTAGCTGGATTGTACAACATACATCAAGTGTGATCATGAGTATATCTACAATTTAAAGCTGTTTCACCTTTCAAAATACCTATGCCTATTTTATAGAAATAAATACTCTCTACACCACTTAAGATAAATATTCCAGCACCTGCTGAAGCTTCTTTGCCTGGGAGTAAGATGAGATCTGGGAACATGCTGAAGCTTTTAATCAGGAAAACCTTCTTTCCCTTTAATTGCAATTTTACTTAAGCAGAGTCTACAAGATGAAGCACTATCAGGAAACAGCTTCTCATGCAAATGTTGCACCCAGCAGCACTGACCTCGGATGAAGTGACTCAACAGTGGCAACAATAACAGTCACAGCTGAACCACAGATCTGACTTGCTCACCCAAAGTGTTCAGGGCTCTTTTCCAACTGACTTCAATAGCCCAGCACCATATGAACACGCCCACGGGTGTGTTACAGGGAAAGCAATAGCAAAACACAGGCCATTTCAAAAACCTGAATTTTGATTAGGTGTATTTTTCAAACAAATAAATTTGTAGTCATGGAAGTCTAATTGGCAGTAATAACAGCAGATTTTACATCCACCACCAGTGGGCAGCAAAATCATAGACCAACCTGGTGTCTGTGCAGCCTGACTTCAAACACGGGGCTGCAAGCCATGCCTGACTATAGCTTATTTATATCCCAGCAACCAGCGTGTTTTGCATTCAGAGTTGTTTGTGTTAACTCATAGGAAACTGTGGTTACTGCATACTCCACAGAAAACAAATAAAGAATCCAAACAAAATGGCTTGCTCGGAGTTTAAGCTGAACAGATATAATTCACTAGCAAAGTCATTAAGAAGATAAGAAATAAATATTTTTAACCATTCTGCAGCTAGTCATCTGATTAATTTAACTAATAAAAGGAAGACTACAATATAAACACTGCCAACAGAAGAACTCATAATTTATTATTAAAAAAACATTTTCTCACACGTATGAAAAATTATGCTGTTATAGGCCAAGATCTTGGGGTACTAATTGCTGAGAGAGGAGGTTACCACGAATTTTGGGAATATGAAGCTTGTTATCCTATCAAAGGCACCTGTTCTGTCTTATGGACTTCCTAAACTTCATGAATGCAAAGCTCCTGTCCTGCAGACCTTATTAGAAGATAACTCTCCCCAGCTTTACTTATTTCAGTGAGATGCTTCAAACTGTGGCTGGAGCTTAGGAGTTCTGATTGCTCGTGTGAGTTTCTAGTAATTATTTAGCATTTCAAATTGACTGTGGAGGAGCTAGTTGTAATGATGGAAATGCAGCGTCAGAAAATATTAGTTTAATACAGCTCAGGAAAACATTACTTTCTCATACTAGATGCCGGAATTACCAGCCTGCAATAAGAAGCTTCATATTGCATCTCGTGTGACGGATAACTCTATTGAAACTTCATTGTATCAGAAAAAGGAGAAATAAGAAAAACAACAACAACAACAACAAACCTCTCAAGGGAGAACTGAATTATATAGGGGAAAAATGCATCTTTCATTATGGAACAGTATTAGAAGGAACCAGTTTTGAATATCAGGCAATTTAATAACGCAGAGTAGGAGGAGGGTCAGTCTTAATAACTAACCCACAAAAGGAGGGCAGGAAAGGACATTTGCAGACTCTCCTTCCTTTCTGCTTTTTACCCTAGGAGTTAGCAGAGGCCAAGACCTAATGGATCGCTGCTAATGGAAGCCATGCAGTGGCTCAGGATGCATTAGGATGCTACTATTTTTAGGTTCACTGTCCATATTGAAACTGGGCTCAGGTTTCCTGAGCTGCTCAACCTTGATCATAAAAGAGAGAAACACAGCTGTAAATCAGACAAGTGCAAGGATGATAAGCCTTCTGAATGCATTCTTCCCCGTCCTAACAAGGAATATACAAATATGAAAGACACTACTTAAATATGTGCAGTTATATGGCTGAAATTAAAACTACAGAATAGTTGGAGATGGAAAATAAGCTGAAGATTTCCATCAGCTAAGGCCTGAGTCCTCAGAAAAAGCCAAAGCTCAGGTAATCTCCACACAGGCTGACTTGCTGCCATGACTTTGCAAGCTAACTCAGTATCAGAAGTGCTGAGATCCTGTAACTCCCATATTCAACAGACACTAAAGTTGCTTGGTTGCTCTGAAAACCTGACTGGGATCTTTCAATAGTGACAAAAGTAGACAGGTCCAAACTTTACAATCCACATGCAGCTCCATGTAACCTTTAGATGACAGACACTTTATATTATATTATTATATTATTGTATTTTATATTATTACTAAAATGATGTAATTTAATAAAAAATATTATTGCATGATTTTATATCCTTTCTTCCAGATTTTCCAAGACTTTACTATATCAAAGGTATCATCCCATACACACAGCTTAAGGTCAGCAACTCTGTGAAGAAAATTGATAGAAAAAAAGAAACTCTAAGCTAACACTTTCCTTTGTAAAGAGAGTAGAAAATAAAGATTAAATACATCATTGTAGCAACAAGAAAAGAACACAATTTCCAAATTGTTCACGTCAACACTGGCAGTGTTTCTTATTCTTGTAGAATAGCTACTTTTACTCCTCTATTTCTATAATCAATTCTCTTAAAAAAATACCTGGCCACCGTCACACACCTTCAGATTAAAAAAAAAAAAAAAAAAAAAAAGAAAAAAGGAACTTGCATGCTTTGTCAGTGATTTTTTTTAATTAAGCCTATTTTTTCTAAAGACTGTCGAGTACTTAATATTAGTGACAAACTAGTAGAAAAATAAGTAGCACTTATTTTACTATAAACAGCTTTGTTTTGCTTAAAAGACTAATAAGCAAGGCCAGTAAAAACAGAACAGCAGACTTACTGTAATCCATGGCATGTTGACAAGGCAACAAATGATACAGGATTTCCTCGAATTTCTCCCTGATAATAGCAATGTTCTCCTCCCTGAAATTGGAAATTGAGACTGTAAATCGACAGAATGTCACACAGTATCACACTTCATCCTGTCAAACACTGCTTTTTCATAAGCACGTTGCCAACCCATTGACATGGTACCAAGAATTGACTGTCACTCACAAGGATGTTCATCTCATTTCCTTTTAGCCACGGTTTGGTATGTAGACAAACATAATCATTTTGAAACTCTACACCAAATGGAGATATTTTCAGTGTGAAATCCCTCACATCCCAAGACATTCCAGAGACAAACGACTCCAAAAGTGCCCATCTTTCTTCACTGACTACAAAAAGAGTTGGAGATAGAGGGCTTAGACTCAACACCTGGTCTGCACATGGCTGCATGGGACAAGATGAACTATGCTCTGAGGGAAAGACAAATTTCTACTTCTGAGAAGAAAGGTATGCTTATAAAATAATAATACTTGACCAAAAAAAGAGAACAAATAAGAAGTGCTCAATAGTGCTTCAAAAATAATCGAAATTTTAAGTATAACCAAGCAGTAAAGGAATACAAGGGAAATAAGTATTTGCCTCTTCTGCAAATAAAATAGACACCTTTCAAATCAAATCCAGCAAATATTACTCAAAAAAAAAAAAAAAAAATCACACTCTTAGTATTACAGAAGTCACACTGATAGAGAAGTAAGTCGTACTGCATATGCACCAAATGTATTCATCATTGCACAACATCAACATTTGTAAGCAAAATTCGAAAAACTATTCAAATGCCCCTTAAATTCTCACCGCCACTCTACCCTGCAGTGGAATTTACCTATTAGTGCCTTGCCAAATTCATCCACATCATATTACTGCACTACCTGTTGGTTAGCGGACTATGAAGAAGATTTTCATGTTGTGTTTTGGTTGGCTGGTCGTTTTTAAATTGCAACACTTTACTATTTCTATTGCGTACCAGAAAATGTATGAATAATCTACCGAGCCTAATGTACCCAGCCATGTGAATATTTACATCTAACTACTGCAGGGAGGGAAAGGTATTACAATGACTGCTTTTTCAGAAGCCAGCAGACTCTTGCATGATGTATAGCACAGTGATTTTAGACATCTGACATTATATGCTCTTGGATTTTATTTTTCAAATATGAAAAAAAAAAATCACAATCAGGCAAAAGGCAAGAAAACACATACAATAGATAGGTGAGTTTGTGTTTTGATCAGGAAATTATGTTCTGTTTTCTACAAGGCATGAAAACTATTTTTGAAAGCAACTACAAATTAAGGGTACTTCTGGTTTGAGGTGCTCTCCTTAAAAGAGTGTAAGAGCCGTTTTGTCAGAGCATGACTGCTTGCAGGGAAAGAGACCTGATCTCAACCCGGTCACTAGAAATCATTAGTTAGTCCTCAAAATCTTCTCTGGAGCATCCATGCACCCTGTGCTGCTGTGTGACCCCAAAGCGCTCAGTGCAGGACACCTTGGGCAGCTCACAGTTGCCATCACCAGCAAGAACAGCGATACAGAGAATGCAACACCTGATCCTACAGACTATGAGTCTAACACTATTTGGCAGGCGTTTTGCTTCACTCAGCGAGGAGAATCCCTGTGGCATATCTTCTGTTAACTGTGCTACGCCTTTTTTTTTTTTTCCCCCCCAGTTTCTTTCAATCTCATTATTTCCTCTCTTCTACATACCACTTCTTCCTTCCACTTGCTGGAGTGACAGCAGCCATCTCCACTGCCTATCCATCTCGGCATATTCTTCTCCGCATATCTGGTACAGATACAGAACACCTTCACCAAACTGACCTGCAGTGTCACCACCATGCAACCCACCACGTGCACCTCTCTACTAAGATGTCCGTGGGCAAATGCTCCTGGTGCCATGCAGATGTTTGACAGGCTGTGCTGATGTTTATCTGGCTCATGTCCATGCGAAGCTCTGGGGCTGACCCCGCACACCAAGCTGCAGCAGGGTGTCTGCCAGAAGATGCATGATCCATCACCCTTGGACCTGCACTTCTCAGGACCATCAAGCGTTTGGGACCCGGAGTACAAGTGAAAAGGAGATGGGCTGAGCTTCTGCTTTGCACTCACACGCTTTTAAGCTACATGAGATTTTAGACAGACTACATCTTACTCTGTTTTTCCTGAAACCTTGGCTCATTTTTTCTACTTTATTCTCCTTTTTCTTTACACCTACATACTTCCTATATCTTAGGCACTTTAAGCTTTCTCATTTGGGATATTTCTTTCAGTCTGCAGGATCAGCACTGTCCCCCACTGCAGTGTCACAGCACTGCTTAAGGCTTTCAGGTCTTTTCAGGATATATTAATAACAAGTAAACAACGAGAGTCTCCAGTAAGCTAAACACAAAACTAACAATCAAACTACATGGATGAGCTAAAACTTTACGAGTAATAAAATACTCTCTAAACAAAACTCTTGCAGTACTATTCCTGTAAAAGACATAATTGGCGTAAGTACATGAATATGGGAATAATACTGAAAGGGATATTAGTAGGGAGTTATACAAAGTTCTAAGTGTGGAAGGAATTTGGAGTAATTAGACAAATCGGTTTCTTCTCAGAAAATATAGTTAATATGTACCAGAAGTGGAATCTCAAGACTCCATTAGTTTGCAAAACCATGTCTTTGTAGCCAGGAGGAACATTTTTTTCTATGCTAAGAATCCAAGTCTGTGGCTTAAAAGTGTGTTTTGATCTTCTTAATGAGAATCAAATAAATGCCCCATGATAGGACTTCCAAATTAATTTATTCCATCATAAATCCATGAGCAAATTTTTATGTATACAGATCTAGAAAAGAAAAATATAAGAAACACAGCTCTAAATTCTTACCTCAGAAAAACACAGCTCAGACAGATAAAGTGTGTTCTATCTAACCAAATGAGTCCAACTCATTAATCTACGGAATTTCACAGTAACTCTGGTGGAGACAGAAATATAACTCTGATCTTCTAAGTCTTGGGGATCAATTCTTACCACTATGAAACATTTCTTTACATATGCTAACAACTGGGGGATATTTTTTACACATGGACTTATGGTCCTATAAACATAATCTAAGTCACATCAAAGCAGTTAATAAAATTTAAGCGGTTTAAATGAAGATAGCTTTTTTCAAGTACTTGATGCACTAGTGGTATGCGTGTTTTTTTTAGAAGAGAACACTTCAGTGTAAGAAATCCTGCTGTCAGGATACTCCTCAATGAAGTTCGGAGGATTGTTATAATCTCAGCAAGGAAATAAAAGGTGATGCAGTGAAACCAGATGGCACTAGCACTGGCTAGCTCTGGGAAGAGTGATTGCTTAGCACTCCTTAACATTGTCTTAAGTGGATAAAACATACCAGTAACATGTGGCACATGGTTTGGAGGGTGCAAATTGTATATTGTACATTGTACTTTTGGGAGACTCGATTTCAACAGTTCATAAAACCTGTGAAGAGAGAAGCACTTAAAGCTTCTTTATAGCAGGTGCTGTAATGAAACACGCTGTACTATAGGAAGAATCACAATACATGGGAAATCTAAGACCACCAAAAGACTAAACATAACCATCACATCTATCTTTTACTCTGCTCTTGGAAACACTCGCTGAAGGACTGGGGTTGTCTCTCAGTGATACAGGAGCTGAGAAAAAAATCTTCATTTTTTCCTAAAAATATTCTGGTTCCATATGAAAACTAAGTCTTCCCTCAAGAGCTGAAATTAGCACCATTACCAAAACCAGTTAATTCCAGAGCATCAAGCGTATTTTGTGAAGAGCTACTGGCCTCCTGTAGCTACCAGAGGCCCTCTCTGCTCTCTCAAAAGCAATAATCACCCATCTCAGCAAATCAAACCTCCGCACTGGCCTTTCCGAGCGGCTGGGGAATGATTTATCATTAAGATGAAGAGGAAATAAGACTGCTCTTCTAACGTATGCCACCCATCAGTGTGAACAGCACATTTACCCCTTTTAGCTCTACAAATGAACCTGGCCAGTGTAAAGTCTGGGAGAAAATTCGGCTTAATATCATCTCCCATGAGACAAGGTCAGCCCAGTAACAATGTCTGTGACAGGCCTGCAACACACATGCACACACACCGTGTCCAAAGGCAATCTAATGCTACAGCAGAAAGATCAACATTTTTGCCTCCACAAGGCACACAGCCACCACTCATGCTGTGGTTAGCATGGCACAAGGCAAATTTTCTGCCTATGCCCATGGCACGGGGTTGTCTGTTTCCTCGGTTCAGCAAATTCCCCCTTCTTCATGAAAAATCTCTGCCTTACCAGTGACTTCCAAGAGCAAGACAGAATATATAGATATTTAATAAGAAGTCTATTGATTTGGGGAGCTAAAAATGTATAACATCCCACCAAAAAAAAAAATAAAAAAGTCAGAAGCACCCCAGGGTCAATTAAAACAAATAAATCATTATGATAGTGGTCAGTTCATGACTTAATCTTGATGCTTAAGTTAGATAATTACAGCAAAATTGTGAATTAGGGATATCTTTCCCTGTGAACCGCTAAAGCTCCTCGCTGACCACCATGCAACCCTTTTTGCCCATGTCAGTCGGAGTTTCCCTGCAGCCTGTCTGGGTAGGTAGTGTGGCAAAGATACTAAAAAATGGGAAAGCAGAGATGTTAGCAATACAAGTAAAATCTGTCCCTATTTGTATCCTTTAAGATAGTTTGTCCTGCTCAGGGAGGCATCAGCTGCTGAGTAAACGCAAAAGAGACAAAAAACACATTAACCAACATTCACAATGAAGCGGGGAAATAAGTAAAGCAAAAGCACAACCAGGAAAGTCAGTGATGGTGGTGGTTCACTCTTCTCCACAGTCTGAGTGAAGAACACATCTGCTGACCATACACTGACAGGGTTTGTTATTCACCTCAAAGACACTATGACCTTCCCCAGGGAGGAAAATTAAGGATGCACATTCATCTGCTTTCAAATAACACTCTACGTCAGATCTTCAAGTAAGCAATTTTCTGCAATGAGGACAGGATCTGGCCATTAAAGCTCATGCTACACTCAGGCAGTGACCCTAAAATTAATAACTTCCTTCTTCCAGCAGCAACATATTCCTATTTTAACACTCATTAATCCAAAGGTAAGCAGATTGCTGGTCTAGTTCAGATCCTAGTAACACAGCTCCCTCCTTCCTTGCAGCAGAAAGCTCCCAAAAGGCCAGCTAACAACCAAGACACCATTCTGTGAAATGCCAGACAACTATTAGCTTTTTAAAGAGCTAACCACTGTGGGGTCACTAGTTTTAAAATTGCTTCCTTAGTAATCACTTAGATCTATTTACAAATTATTGATGCTTGCACAAGTTTTGACCCAGGGATAACTAAGACTGCATGAGGAAGAGCAGCAGGAGAAGAAATTGCACACCCTCTTGCTGACTCCTACAGCAGAAAATGACTTGTTATAGATGGATTTCTACTTGTAAATAGAAAAGTCAAAATGCCACTTTGACCTGTGTAAATGCATTAAGAAAACAAATCTCTTTTAACTGACACTGGCTTCAGCGAAGGTGGGGGCCTGGCTAGTGGGGCTGTACTGTCTGGCAGCAGAGCCCTGGGTTCAGCCCTTACACAGCTCCAGAGACCCCGGCATCACTTCTTTGCAGAGCAGGCCTCTGGACTTACACTACGCTGTACTGTAGACCCCTGAAAGCCAACTGTTTTAAAAATGTGAACATTCCCTCCCTTCTTAGGAAGACAGCTATCACATGTACTCATGCAACTCAGAGTTGACAAGCTGTAGCGACATTAGGTTATAACACTACTTCAGATTCTGAAATCAGAAATATGGATTCCAAAGTTAGGACACAGCATCACCACTTCTAAGGCTTCTCCACAAAATACCTAGGTTTAAAGATTGTTGGCAGCACTCTTAAAAAACATAGACACACGTGTACGTGACAGGATCCTGAACACAGGCGACTCGCTTTGACTGCCATTGGTGACTCATGGTAGGCACTTTCAGCAGATGGTATATGCTATCAGCCCAGCTTCCCGGCTTGGAGGCCAAATGAGGTTTGTGTTTACTGCCCAGTAGCTACGAGAGAGGATGCTCCATGAATGTAGCTGCAGGGTGTGGATAGAGAGCTCATGCCAGCACAACGCCATCTGGCCTGGGAGCTGCCCTGGCATCTGCTTGGGAAACAGCCTCTTGACTTGCCTTGTGTTACCTTGGTGTTTCAGAAAATTATTTTAATTATCAGCTGCTGGATAAAGATGAGGCAGAGGAGAACAGGGTTGGTTACCTTCTCCTGCCTACTCCACTGTCTTTACGTCAAATCTTGTAGCAGTGCCTGGTATCTCTGAGTCATGGCATTCAAGTCATTTTAATGACAGTCATTTTGACGTGTTCCTGCATGCCTATATGTTAGGGATAAGGGAGCAAACATTTAAAAGGACTATATGAAAATTCTTTATAACCTACCCATACAAATCTGTCACATCAGTTCATCAGCCTACTCAAGTCTGAAGCCAAGTTACAAGCATGTCATGTACAAGATTACTATAAACACAACAAAGAAAATGAGATGTTGGCACACACCTACATGGATACCAATCAGTCAGAAGAAGATAAAATTCTGAGTAAAATGGAGAAAAATACTAATTAGATTTCCTTATTGGCTCATTATTTCTGAATGACAGAAACTTCTCTGTAAGTGGGAATTCACAGAGCTTGAGACTGTGTCTTAGAAACATTAACCTACTGTATATAATACAGTGTCAGTCTGGTATCCAAAAGGAACAGAGAAGTGTCTAGGCAAAGCTATTTACAGAAGTCAAGATCGAGTAAGTAAAGATGTCGCACTAAAGCACACTGAAGTCTTGCACAGAAACAGTCTTTCAAAAGTACAGCAGCTTCAGTTTGCTTATCTTAATACCCCCTTAGAGGGATTAAATTAAACCCAAAAAGATATTTTTATTTTTTAATAAGAGCATCTACAAAGGGATTTAATGTTCTTTAATGTTACAACAGTAAATAATTTCTCTTAGCTGTACTCAGTCTCTGCAGAGTTTGAGTTTACAGAGCGCTTGGTTGATGCCACTTTCTGCCTATGTATGCTGCATGTTGTAGCACATAGAAAATAACTCATGAGTTCTTTCCTCTGGTAGGACTTTTCTGCAAATTCAAGCACTGAACTGCTGCCTTCCCTCTGGGGCATGTGAAAATCGCAGCCAAGAGCACTCAAGATGTGACTCCTAACAGTCACAAAGTCACCCAACTTCTCACTCCAGCAGAATTAGGACTTCATCACCGAGGCCTACATCTGCAATGGGATGTACGCTTTAAGCCCTTGATGGCTTCCACTTTCCGACATTTTTTTTTCCTTTCAAGGAACAGCTAACAACACTGGATTTTTTTTTTTAATGTCATAAAGAAAAGGAAGACAAGATAATTAAACGTGTAAGATCCTACATGAGTCACGATCTGAGATTCATTCTAGTGTAGTGTATTGAAAGACATGGTCTGGGAAGGACTCCTAATACTGAAAGCTGCCACTTTCAATTTCCTCCTTCTCAGTAGTAGGATGTATGTAAAAAGGAAACTAGTAATAGCAGGGAGATAAACAGATATTAAAAAAATGTTAATGCAAACATATATTAAAAGTGTCAGCCTGCTGGACCATTAGGTCAGGCAAATGCATTATATATGATGGCTGATTTTCTTGCCCTGGTACCACACATTTTACTAAAACCCAAAGGAATTTCCTTCATAATTCAAACAATGCAGAAACAGTCAATGCATATTGACTCACCATGGCAGCATGACACTGCTGGAAAAAAAAAATGTCCAGAGTAGCTGAAAACATGCAGAAATTTTAAAATTTTTTCAACTCCTCATCAGGACACATATATTAACATTCATTCTAGCCAAAATCTACAAGAAGTAATTTGACCAGTATACTCTGGCACCACAGTTTCCTTTGTGATGGCACCATCCTGTAAGGTATGAACCATACAGACATTCCCTGCCCCCTGCCCCACTACACTCTGACCTTCTTCTTGTGGCACTTTCAGTTTATGAACTCCCATTGTATTTCATTGGTCAAAGACAGCAAGTTCTCCATCTTATCCTTCTGTTCACTGTAATGCTTCCCCATGTTCTACTGCTAGCAAATTTCACTACTATACACACTTTTCTTTTTTACCTAAATCACTAATGAAAATATTTCATGAGAGCAGTCTGAAGATCAGCCTTGCAGGAATCTCCTTCAAAACTGTGTCAGACTTACAGACTGCCAGCTCTTCTCTGGCTAGTTTATTGCTATCACTACAAAGTAGACTATGGCCTAGATTTATTAATAATTTGCCATGAGGCAAGCAGAGCTCTATCGAGGTAGTAGGAGAGAGGAGCTCTGATGACATTACAGGAACCCTTATTCAAAATCTTCTCTCAAACAAGCCAGAGAGTGATTTTTCTGGTACTAACAGCTTCTCAAGTCTCCAGACACAGCTGAAAAAGCCCTGCCAGAAACAGGCATATATAATTCCTGCATTATTTACGATTTGTTCCTTTTCAGTTTCGTTTCTCCCCCAGGAGCTCATCACCAGGTTGTGCAAGCTTTGGGTACATACACGCACAGCTCCCCACCAGCCCCAGGCTCCAGCCTCCCGGGGCAGAGCCTCCCCATGCTCCCCTTCCATGCCCTCTTGACAGCTGAATTAGCACTCCGGTTTTCAGGAAGAAAATGTAACACCTCACAGGAAAGCCTGTTCAGCATACAGGCTTCTCTGGCAAGTTGACAGCCTTCCTCTTTGGTTACAAAACTGTGAGTTATCAAAAGCTGAAGAAAAATTAAGAGATTGTTGTATGGAGCTCAGACACTGAATGCCCTTAGAACTGGAAGATGCTGGTGGAAGCACCTTGCTATAAGGTTGGAGACGTACCAGTCAATTACAAAAATGACCTGCTCATTGACTGTGCGTTTGTTCTGGCTGCACCACAAATTACTGTAGCCTTATGATCATTTGTACCTACAGCAAAATGTTGGAATGCTATCTAGGATAAGGTCTCAAATACAGCCAATAAGACATGACAGACAAATACACTGCCCACATTCAAGGGTCCTTAACCACTCCTTGAGCAGAGTCATAGAAACATTTAGGTTGGAAAAGGTCTTCAAGATCATCAAGTCCAACCTTTAACACTGTCAAGTCCACCACCAAATCATGTCCCTAAGCACCACATCTACACGTCTCTTAAACACCTCCAGGGATGGTGACTCCACCACTTCACTGGGCAGCCTGTTCCAGTGCTTGACAATCCTCTCAGTGAAGAAATTTTTCCTGATATCCAACCTAAACCCGTCCTGTAGCAACTTGAGGCCACTTCCTCTTATCTCATTTGAAGAAGGAAGTTTAACAGAAAAAGCAACACCCATCATGTCAAAGGTGTCCAGCCCTCTCTGGCCTTTCAAGATTTTGATATTTTTCTCCCTTCAATATTACTTTCCTAAAAAGGGCATTTAAAGTGCTCTTCAAATACACGTCATGGCACACAAGGCAAGACTTTAATCATAGCAAGGCAACGAAGAACAATAATCTTCCCCTCTTGTAAACAGGCATTAAAATAGCTGTAAGCTACAGTAACAGGCATTTTGTGCATACCAATAGCCAAACAACACACATAACAACAGGAAATAATGGCTATTTTTGCAGACTAAGGGCTCTGCTTTGCTGTGCAGCATTTGCCCCATAACTCTCATTCCCTGAACTGCAATGACGGCACCTCTGCTAGAGCCACCACGGGGCGTAAGGCCATGCTGGGGCAGCTCAGCTGGAGCAGGCAGCTGGCGGGCGCTGCGCGGGCTGAGGCTGGGTCAACACTACAATGGAGAGAAACATTTTTAAAAACCCATAGCATTTAAGATTACTCCATTCATGCTGTTCAACACCACCATGATTATGAACATGCTGTGAAGTATATGTATGCTGTAAGCACTTTTCCTGAAATTCTGTGCCCATAATAAATATACAGTGTTTATATCACCACATTTAAAAATATTAGGATTGCCTATGAAATATAGTTCCTTCTAGTTATATTTAAACATGCCATTAAAAATCCATGACACTTATCCACCACAACTCTACCTGTGCAAGTTCTCTAATTGGGACCTGAATTATTGTCATTGCTTAATTTTTTTTTCAGAAAACTACGTCCTAAGATCTCATAAAATTGTTCAGTGTTTAGGGGGAATACAGGCAGAAATATTTATTTCTACACCCTCCACAGAGAGAAAAACGAAACATTTCATATGGGAAAATGTCACTGAACAGATATCAGTTGCTCCTTCTCAGGGAGAAAATCCAGCAATGTGAATTACGCAGCACCGTAGCTGGTTTTTGCCTTTCATCTCACTGACAGCATCAGTGACAAAATGATAACCCAAAAAAGAGAGAGAAAGAGAGATAAAAGGACACAGAGATACACTGCAGCAGCATTAAGCATACACAAGTCGAGTATTTATGTGCTATGAGCACAGGATGATCTGGACTGACGCAATCAGGAAAAGGCAATGCATGAAGGGTTTTTCTCTTATTAATTGATTATTCTCTTTGCTACCAGAGAAAATTTAGGCCAACACTGCTGCTTTCCCAGCAGTTAGAGACATGATCTAAAGTAAAGGAGGGCGTAGGGGGAAAAACTGAAATAATTCAAAGATCTACTTCCTTTTGTTTTTCTTAAGCACTGCATATTGCTGCTGGTTTAATAAGACGTCTTAGATGGTGCCTAAATGTGCCAAATCAACAAGAACATTTCACAGAGAAGCCTCTAGTCTACAGCTGCTATATGCTGGCACCCTGCAAAAAAACATGTGTAACATGTTCCACCTTGACAATGGCCCAGCGTATTAATGAATTATGCAGTAAACAAATGTAATTCAACTTTCTCCTATAATAAAAAGGTGTGTTAAACGTAGGACATTCCTCCCTATAAAAAATTTGCTCCTTCAAAGTGCCATTTTTAAACTTCTGAATGTTTCTCCCTCTCCCTGTCCCCCTCTCCTCTCTGAAGCATCCTAAGTGCTGGCAGAAGATCCGTATGTATTTTACTGCACAGGAAGTCTTACTGTGGGAGACAGAGAGGGGGAGGCGTGGCAAAAGTACTTATCAGCTCCACAGTGTGTATGAGCCAAGGCAGGCACATACTACCCAGACACATTCATGCCTGTAACATTCTCAAACTGCTGAGTGTTCATACAGCTGCCTTCCCACAGAGATTCAAAGCTCCCATCTTCTCCCATATTGCTGATGGCACCACAAAACCACTGACAGTGTGTTTGTACAGTATTCCCATGCTGAGAAATGCAAGGGGAAAATATATAAGTATTTTAAAATACACCCCTCCTTATGTCGCTA
Organism: Columba livia; assembly: GCF_036013475.1. NCBI lineage: Eukaryota > Metazoa > Chordata > Aves > Columbiformes > Columbidae > Columba > Columba livia. Next base: position 23,640,870 of record NC_088603.1, on the reverse strand, counting down.
AGAGGACCAAGCGCAGAGGAGGCTCTTTTGCTGTATAAACAGGCCTGCTCAAAGCCTGCAGCTGGCAGAGGATGGCAGATGGGCATTTTCTTTCTGTCACCGTTTCTATCACCAAAGCAGCAAGAGAGATGTTGCCAGGCCACCTCCGTTTTCTGCCTACAGCCAAAGACAAACGGCACAGAGGTGGGTGAAGAGCAGCGCATTGAAGCAACTGATAGAAACCTGGCTCCTTTCTGAAACACCTCTTCTGCTTCTGCTTAAGAATATGCTGTGTAGCAGAGATCATATTTTGTGATTTATTTATAAGTTGCACCCTATTTTAAAATCATTATCTAAGTAATCTGCACAATCCCAAAAATCTAGTGTAATATTTATGTTTTGCCTGGTGCATACTGTAAGTTCTAATTTAAAGGTGTTTTTACCCGTTATGGTAAATAGTTTCCACAGAAATTGAAGGTACTAAATTACCATAATGAAAAATCCTTGTAGCTGCAGTAAAATTTTCAAAATATTTGATGTAAAACCAGAGTTCAGTTTCTCAAATGCAAAACCAACACTGCAGGTTTCTCAGAAATTGTTCAACAAATGAACAGGGCTCTCCAGGGCACTTACAGATGCTCCCAAAAATACTGGCTGGTCAAAGGGAAGCAGTTTTATTTTTAAAACGCTACTGGGTACTGAAATTAACCTTATTCAGCATCTGGCATCAAAATGCACTCGGCGGCCTGCACTCTTCCAAAAATCCTTTGATATCTGAACTTTTCTGATAACGTGCCTGTGACCACCCAATGGGTTCTCCTGGACATTTTGCCACAGCAGCAACTTCCCTCTCCTCTGATCCCAGGCACTCAGATGCAGCAGAACAAGCAAAAAATATACAACCTCCTTGTGGCACACTCCCACAAGAATGCTGCCATCTGACCTCCCGGAGCAGGTGCGCGAGGTGCAAGGCAGCGTGGGGAGGGAAACACAGCACCCGAGCAGCAACTCCCTTCCTCGCAGTGCAACCTCCTGACCCTTTCACTCCCAATTTGGTTCATCTCGAGCATCAAGGTCAACATAGCAATGCTGGTTCTCTACTTAAAGCTTTGAGAGCACAAAGTGAGGCAGTGATAGCCATCCTTGAAGGTATTCCACAACCCGCACGGCAGCCAACTGAACTGAATAATCACTGGAGAGCAGGAGACTGGGAGATGTTTTGCTCAGAAAACACTTTACAGCCCTTCCTGTGGAAGACGTGATCCTCCCATCTCTTCCCCATGTGATTAAACAGTAGTTAGAGCAGAAGAGCCACTGATTTCAAACGCTTCCTTGCTTGACTAAGGTTTACTCATCAGAACCAGATTTGTCCTAATTCAATGATGGGACTCAGATAGATTAATTTTGCTATCTTGCATATATACCTTGACACAGACAAATGGATTGTTTTGTTCTTATTAATGTTAGCTATTATCTTTATTTCTGCTTTGACTCATATTCTGAATCAAGACTTCTCAACTGCAGAGCACAGCTGACTGAGAAATTAGTCTTTGCAATTTAATGGAACACATATGTGTTTGCCTCGGTTTGATAATGTATGCACACTATTATCAGAGAGTAAAAATAAAGCAGATTTCAATTTTGCAAATGCTAGAAAGGGATAAAGCAAAGGAAACACACATCTTCAGCTACTCAGTAGCCAAAGGATTCAGCTACTCAGTGGCCAAAGGATTGCTTTGTTCATTTCCACTTCTACTTCCACATTGGAGAGGTTAACATATTTGTTTCAGGGTATTTAGGTGATCTCAGATTCAGTAAAAGACCTCTGGGGCTTTTTTTAATAAAATGTAAACTTTGAACAAAATTTGACCTGATAGACAAATTTAAAGAGTTTCCATTATGCACAGCATATATTACATGCATGCACATCTTATGTATTTACAGCAATTTTTTACCTGATGAAAATATTGTCCTAACAAACAGAAGGTCCTCAAGAAAATTCACCCATGTTGCATGCAAATAACAAAACACTCCTGCAAATGCAGTGGGACATTTCACAGAAGACAACTGCAACAAACAGGAACTTGTAGCCATCATGCCAACAAACATCCAGAGAAAGCAACCCACAGTGTGAGGCAATGATTAGATATTTGGAAATATTATACAATAAATCTAGTTATTCTCAAACTTACAAAGCAGCTCATTAAAAGCAACAATCTTGGGGTTTAGTACAATGAGGAAATGCTAGCTACCAAACCAGAAAGATTTTCTTCAATAGGCATCAAAAGTAAATTACATTTACTAGTAAAAAGAACTACCATGCATACATCTTTCATGGATACCATTTCCATAGGAACAATAATGTACTACATTTGCGAATAAAGTTCATTTGTCTTACTTAAAAAGCTGAAAAGTTAGAGGACACAAAACATGTTTGTCACAGAAGAGTAAAACAAAATATCTAAAAAATCAGATCTCTCTCATCAAGAAAAGAGATGAGTTTGCATTTACATCAAAAGCAAGGTAATTAAAAAAGCAAAGCATAAAAATGAAATTCTTACTTTAACTTCCACTGTCTTCCCGCCTTGCTCGATATGCCTCTCCAGATATTCAGAAGACAGCAGGTCACTGCAAGAAGAAGAAAAAAAGAACCATAAGACTTGCAGCGCATGGGTTCTTGCACTCCCTCTCAGCAAGCACTGATTAAACATTTACATTTGAAAAGTGCAAAATCTGCAGGGTCCTTTTCCTAAAACGTTCATAAAAATCACTGAAACAACCACCTGCAACGGAGTTACACAGTACATGGGATACATTGATTTTTAGTACCAGAAGGCAGGACAAGGAAAACCGTGGGGGGTTTTCTCACAGAAGGTTCAAAACAGCCACTGATAATGATTTTAATTCAAGAGACTTCTATTTCCTGCTAAAAGTGAACAGTAAAGAAGTTAGATGAATTTAAAAAAAAAAAAAAAAAAAAGAAGCAGAAGGATGAGAAACCAGTTGGAGTCACTCCTGAAGCAAGCAGTATCTTAGGGAAAAAGGCAGCGGCCTCCCGCAGACTCCTAGGGACACAATGATTAAAAGACCTTGTAACGCCAATATGGTGAGCCAAGGATCACACTTCATGCTGCCTGGGTAGGCAAAGCCACCAGCCACAGGAGCCACCCCACACAGCCGGCTGACAGCCCGCTCCAGCGGGCCCGGGCACTGAGGTGGCAGCTCCATGCTGCCCCGGGCAGCCGCCAATGGGCCCGTCCCTCGCGCTTGCTCTCCCTGGGAGCCCTGCAGCTTCAGCATCGTCACAGGAAAATGCTCTGGGCAACAGCAAACTCAGCCTCGAAAGTACACAAGGCTCTGGAACAAACACTGAAGAGAAAAACAATCAGACCTGAGGCGAACACGTAGAAGTTAAATGCACACTGTATTTATTATACTAAGACACTTCAATGCTAAACCAGCTAAATCCTCTCTGTCATAAATGATCTTCTAGGCAAGCAAATCATCTACATGAGAAATTTCACTAAACATTTTCAAAGATTGCAAAATTTTAATGAGATTAAATCTGTATACTAATTTGATACTGTCCCACTGAAGAGGCAATTAAACTGCAAATGATGAAGAATCAGTAACAAAAAAAAAAACATACACACGTGACAATGGGCACACTGACGGGACAGGAGGCAATGAGCACAGACCTTCACGGCAGAAGAGGTAAAATTGAATGTTTCTCCTTCAAAAAGCAAAGCACCCCAGGTAGAAGTGACCTGACCTGCTGTGGGAGGGCAAGGACAGCAGAGCGCCCCAGGGCAGCAGCCACTTGGCTTTCCAGAGCTTCGCCCTGGCTAAACAGGCAGCAGGGCCATGGACTTCTCTGCTCTCGTAGGCACTGGTGAGAGCCCAGAGCAAGCGTCAAGCAGGACACAGTTGGTAGTATGGGTCCTTTCATATTAGCCCTACAAACTGCTAGCTTGGTATTTGCTTTAATAACCCAGGCACAAAAACCAGGAGCATTCTAATGAAATATGCTGATAACGCTAAATTGGAAAGCATGGGGAATAAAAAAGACTGAAAACCTCCCAGAGGAAAGAGCTGGATGGTCTTCAGGACTGGATATTAGAAATAGGATCCAATTCAGTTGTACAAACAGCAAATCTATGCACTTAAGGGCTGGAGGGAATTTCTATTATGCTGTTTTGGAGGGCCTGGTTTATAAGGGAGACATGACTGCACTTGTTTCTGGCAAAATGATTTGCCAGATCAATAAGGTGTCTTCCTGAAAAACACAACTGTCAAAGAAGATGTATTTCCAGTCAAACTAAGGTAAGGTTAATACCACTGTCCAAAGGAGACCTCTTTGCAAATACTGTGGACAGGTACTAGACAGTTTTGCTAAGAGAGTTCAATTACCTGGAAGCACAGAGAGGCTCCTGAGATAACCAGGGAATGGAAAGCTCTTGAAGTCTAGCAAAAAAAAAAGTTGTGAAGGGATCTGAATGCACTAGTGTTTATACACCAAGATGTAAAAGTAGCTAATTAAGATATAGAAGATTCTAGCAGGACCTCAAATGTACACAGACTGTCAATTAGTCAATGGAAACTGATGTTAAAAAAAAAAAAAAAGACTTCGTATCTAAGTGCAAGCAACAGAGGCAACAAAAAGGAGGGATGCTAATAAATTTCTGAATGGGAGCAAACATGGGACAACTGTCCACGGAGGTGAGGTCCCCTCAGTCACAGTGAGTTCACAGATGGCTGCTGCTGAAAGCAGGAGGTCTCAGTGCCTCCTCAGCAGAAGTGTTGAACCTAACTTGTGTCAGCACAAGCACTCATCAAAATACTCTCCGTGTCAGAATTAACACTCAAACTACTCATGGTGTCAGTACTGGCACTTGTCAATGTATACTTGGGAGGGTTCAACAACCCCATGTTGTTGCTGCATTAGGTAACTGAAGTCCCTTGCAAAGAGGTACGATACGGTCCAAAGCTGATGCAAAGGAGGGAAAGTAACTGAGCAGCTGTCAATAGGGGAGGAAGAAAGAGTGAACAACTCCTTCAGCCACTGCAGAGCCAGTGTGATCAGCTGCCCCTAGATTTCCCCTAATTCTGATCAGGCTCATATTAATGCTTTGCATAGCAGCCTGTGAGTGACCTATTATTGAGGAATGCCTAAAAGAGATGCTGTTGTTTGAGTCACTGATTACAACCCTCTAAATCCTTTTAGAACTAAATATTAAATATTTATGATATTCATCCACCTTGGGGAAGCTCAAAGATTTCTGTAAGGTTTGTATGCCTTTTCCAGACTTAAAAATTTAGACATATGCTCTCTTCAAATGTATTTAGTTTAGCTTGATGAAGTTAGATACATAGTTTCTCAGCGTTCACTACACTTTCTTTCCAGCTCAGTCTATACTTCCACGGATTTACTAAAGCTGCCTCTACAGCTCAGGGCTCTACTTTTACTCTTAGCTGTTTCTGGAGGACTTAGTTAAAGTGAGGTTGTCCTCCTTACCTGATGGCCACAAAGGATTTTGTGCCAAAGATGATGCAAGAGATCATAAAAAGCTAGAAATTAAAGTAAGCATATAATACAAAAGACAGAGATTAAACAGAATTACTTAACTCATAGAGAGTTTATAGTTGTATTTGGAGGGATGACAAGGAGAAGCACAGGGTCTTCTCATGTGGGTCTGACAAAATTATTGCTGTTAATGTTTTCATGTTCTGGAAGATCATATGTTATGTCCTCAAAGATCTGGAAATTGTATCTGGCATGAGAAAACAAAGAGATTGATCATTCTCTGCCTTGTACAATGCAATAACCAGAGGAGGTAACAGAAGAGATCAATAAGCTCAAAACTAAGAAAAAGAAACCTTTTCTGGCACAGCTGCTGGTTACAATGTGGAACTTCTTGCCACAGGAAAACGTGGGTGCTCGAGGTCTGTACTAATTCAAGCTGGGAATGGACGAGTTAATGCGTCTAACAAAGGGCTACCAAACATACAGAAATCATACTTGACTCAGAAAGTCTTGCAGTCTTGCAAAAGGACTCTGGGGAAGCCGCATACATGGTCGCTCTGCTCTTCTGCTTCTCCCTCAGCATCTTCCTTGGGCCACTGGGACAGGACAGTTGGCCAAGTGCCCTTCTGACCTGACCTGGGCTGCTCTGCCTGTACCATGGCAGGGTCCCCTTTCTCCTGGGGGTTACGTAGGGTCCCCCAGCATCCAGCTCCAGGGTTGCTGGTGGTCAGACAGCTGCTCTTGTGCCCCTGCAACCCCTCTGACTGGCATACCCAGGTTGTCCAAGTTGTGTTTACTTTCAAAGTAGGCCAGGAGAACAATTCTTAAGCACGTCCGTCCATATCGCACTCCTACTCAGTCCCTGTTTTCAGGACAAAAAGGCTGGAAACAGCTGGGGAGCTGCTGGCATTCCCCCAGCTCTCAAGGTCTGTCACAGTGCCTCAGTTCGCAAAATGAGCTTGGCTGGAAGGGAAACGCCATGGGGTCACCAGTCCCTCCTGGGGACAAAGCCCAGAGCTTACAAACAGATGACAAGTCTGAAATTTAAAGGCATTTTTAAAGCCTAGCCTAAGCAACACGGCAAGTAGGATATGTCCAGGAATATTTTATCAAGTAGAAAAACCCACAAATGATGCCATGTTATGCTTTGTTGTTATTATGACTCACTGCACAGAAAATATAATAAAAAACACAACACTCTTGCAGATCCAGTAACACAATCAGTGCTATGCACAAATTAAGCTACAACCTAACAGTCAGACGCAGTCTTAGAAACTTATGCCAATAGATATGTTTTTCTCATGAAATCACCTCATAGGTGAAGTAATGTTTTGCCTTCAGTAACAGTGAGGCACATAAATGTGTAATTTTGTTAAAAGTCATTATTTTAAAACAAACAAAAAGCTATAGAGAAACATTTGTGAAACACAATGAAAATTATTTAAGCAATGTAAGACACTGAGCAATAAGCATTAAAATAACATATATTTCAACATAAATCATACAACTGTTTCCTATGGTAGAGATGAAATAGGAATAATTTACCTTGCCTGCCAGCCTAAAAGCCATCTTTGTCAGTTTAAGTAGCAGTTTTGGTATTAATTATAAAGAAAATCTGCATATGGGAAAAAAAAAAAAAAGCACAGAATGTGGAAAAAAAATCTTAAACACATGAGGGATGTAGAAAATTACAGTGAAAAAAATACATCTACACTGTAGAAGACAATACTGCAGAACGAGATTTTTAGAAACACTCACTGAGGCATTTTCAAAATTCTTTGAAAAGGCATGGCAAAAACCTGTCTATGTTAAGACCTAAAAATAAAACATTTCACAGGAAAGAAGCACATGTGATCTGTGGCTTTTACAAGGCAAAACCAGTTAGGCTAATAATAGTAATTCTGTTTTCAGAGGCCTGTCATTTTAAAAATGTACACAAATCAAGTAGTGTAGTTTTGTTTACAGCAGCATCATTTTTTGGAGCATTATCTTAAGTCAAAACCATATGAGCTCATCCCATACGGACCCAACAGCGTAAGTGACAGAACAAAAAACATGAGCAAGCTCCTCTCTGCTCTTCCAACTCTCCCAAACAGTCACAACAATAGTACAGAGTAGGAGGTAGCTGGGCAAATTTTCTTACAGAAGTTGGCCCCAACGAAGAAAATTATCCTTATCCAAGATCATGCACGTATACACACTTAAATTCTACCTTAATGAACTGTAGCATTTGTGGTTTACCAAACTGAAGCTGGGATTGGGAACCCAGAAAAACAGATGAGCTTTGGAAAGACAGGTTCCCCAACAGAAAGAGGCTGTTCGACGAAGAAAAAAAAAAAGAAAGGGAAAAAATGAGGCGGCAAGAGAAAAGAGGACAGAACAGGCCAAGTGTTGAAAGAAACAGAAAGAAAGAAACAGAAGATTATAAAGGATTTTCACTTGAAAGAAAAAAAAAAAAGGCCATTAGAGATTTTTGAGAAGGGAACGGGTTTATTATATTTGAATATGAAATGGATAACAAACCGGGAATTATCCCTGGAAATGAGATGGAAACTTCCATTTTCACAAAAAGAAAGAAAATGCCCATCACCAGCTTCTGAACAAAAACTAACACTCTGGCTTTAAGAAACTGTCAAGACAGAATACCTAAAAGTTATGGAAGAAAAAGAACAGAAACAATAGGGACCTCTTTTAGAGGCCATAGGAAGAATTAAAAACTTAAGAAATGTAAAAATAAAGGGAGTTCATAATCATAGTACTAAAATGCATCTTTGTTGGCATATCAGTGTTATAAATGAGATAAATTGACTGGCTTCATGATACCTGATATCATTGCTTTGTCTCCTTGGACACTGTGGGAATTCTCTATAATTTCTCTGTCCACCCTGATTTCTGTCTCCACAACTCTCCATTAGGTACACCTGAAAATTCAGATTAAATATGGTACCAGACAAGGACATCAAAAGAGAGATCTGAGCTGAGCTGCACCACTGAAAGGAAGACAAAGTTTTAGCTGAAATCAGCAGAAAGGCCTGGTTGGGTCGAATGCCAGTAGGAAATTGTCAACAGACATATGGAGACATTCAAGAGAAAACAACAGGTTCAGGGAAATGATGGAAACAGTGATAAGAGAAAGATGCCATATCAACTGCACAATTCATGCTAATTCATGTTGCAGAAGCAAGATGTGAGAAGAGAGCATCCTGCAACATCACACTTGAGCGGGCTGCAGTAAAAGGAATGGGCACTGTTTGGGCACCAAGCACATGAGGATGACAAAACTTCCCATCAAGTGAAAGATTTTCCCCCGATGTTATACATCCTCTACCAAGTAACCCAGAAAGGTCTGAATTATAACTCAATTAAATAAGGGAAGTTACCCTCCTCAAGAGAACGGAAAAGGGAGGGAATCAGATTCATATAGGAGATTATTGTAGAAGATGGGATACTACCAGCATGTTGCTTTGAGAAAAGTGCCAAAAGAATCCTTTTATTAACAGGACTAATAGATATGGAAGGAGTGACTAGGGGAGGTAACTTTTCAGAACAGCCCACCTTGTACACCAGGGAAGAGAAGGCAAGTTGATTATTATTATGAAACAATGACCAAGAAAGTGAAAAACTAGATGAGAGGAAACAGAAAGGATGTTTCTATCTGTCAGTCAGTAAGAGTACAAGGGACAACTAACATTACCTCGCATTACACTATGGTCTTAAAACATTCTCAGTATCAGCCATGAGCTAAATGAAAAATACAGCAAGATAGACTAAAAAAAAAAAAAAGAGCTACTTTGCTGGTAGATTTCTGTATCTGACTAGCTAGGACACTTTAATTCTCCTTTATCCTCATGCCTATCCATATCTCTTTTATCCTCAAACACCTCCCTGCTCATACATGATCTTTCCTTGCACTTCAGGGGGGGATTAGCTATCTCCATACTCCATGAATCTATCTGTTTTAATAGCCACAGCTCTAAAACTTTCATCCCCTCCTTCCCCTCAGAAGATTTCCTGAATTTCTTTTTATGTGGATAGTTAATTTAATGACTGTATCTGTTAAGTTAGCCAAATGAACTTATCAATCAAAATTAGGTAGCTTCTCTTAGAAACGGCAGCAGTTTTCACAGCACCTATGAGAGGAAGGAAAAAACAACTGAGAAAAACAGTACTGGTTCTTGTCTGCACAAATTTAAGTTTCTTCCTTTTTAAAAATATTCTTACTCTGCTGCTAATATGAACAGGAGAAAGGAGAAAGTAATGTCTTAATGTTTCTACTCCTACTATTTAAGACTTTCTCCAAATAAGAAATTAGGGATTTACAAATGGGTTGAGTCCTCAAGAGATTATACACAAATGCTGAGTTGTACCCAATCCCAGTCCTTTCCTGGAGCTTTATTTCACATTTCAGTAACAGACAATGATACACAACTTGAATCTCTAATGGATTTTCTTCCAAATAGTAACATATATTACATTTTTTTCTTCTCCATAACTTCCCTCTTAGATCCCTAATACTATCTGACTTGAAAATGCAGTTAGTCCCTTTATCCCTTAATAGTTGATTTGCCTGTGGGACACAATGGTTACTGCCGTGCACCCTGATGCAGACATCAAACTGCAGAGCGAGTCTGCCGCCCTGGGCCGGGCCTCCACCTGATAAAGTCTTACAGGTCTGGCTTACAAAGAGCATGTGTTTGCTTTACTGGATTGGCTTCATTTCTTGATGGGAAAAGGTTTAAGCAAGTTGAAGACATTCTGGCTTAGTTTCACTAAACTTCTATTACACACATGGTTCCTATTACTCGCATAAAAAAGGAGAGAGCCCACAACAAAAGCTGCAAGGAAAACCTGTAAAGCAGCAGCAGTAGTTTCAATGCTGAGGCTGGTGTGGCCGTATCCTGATGCTGGATGTGCCTCATGTACCTGAGCTGCACCTGAAGTACATCCAGCTCCTGCTGCCATGAGCATCCTCTGGTGCCACTGTCCATCTACAGTTACTAACCATCGACTTTTGCAATTTAGTCTGATCTTCTCTACCTAAATGGCCACATATAGGCAAATCTATGAGAAATTACTGTAAATGTGGCACATAATAATGAACAGATAGTGCTTGTGTTTTCCAGGGAAAAAACTAAAAGTTGATATAAAAGTTCTCCAGCTAGGAAGAGAGACACAAACTAATCATTTACTGACTCATATCGCTACACTTCTCAGTATGTTTTAATGAAATCTGAATATAGCTCCCTACTCCACAAACTAAGAATAAGACAAACCTAAAGTAGCTATGAAATAACAATTTCAGATTCTGTTTTTTATTGCAAATTAAATAGAATCAAATTATTGTTAATATTTCTTTCTTCAATATTAACTTTTCTTGATCTAAATATTGAAATTGGTAAATAACATCTGATTAATAATGATTTTTTTAAATAAAGCATTTTAAAACATTTTGTGGTACAAACACTGCAAAAGGCACAAATTCAATACAGCAGTTAATTCATGCTGCTGGTGATGGAGGGAAGGTGATTACAGTCTTCTCTGTCAGACAACAGGGAGATCTAATCTACTGCCCTAACAAGGAAGCTGCACCCTGACACACAGAGATTCGTCCCAGTCTCCAAGTGGAGATACTGCTACTCAAGATGCCGCAATGCTAAACTAGAGATTTTCACAAGCATGAAAAGTAGACAGCAGCTGTTTGCAAGACTCCTGGCAGAAAGATAAAATCGGATTTTTCTAGTTCTAAACTTCTGTTTTCACAGCCAGAGGTGAAAGCAGGCTGAGCAAAGTTCACTTACTCTGCTCCTTATCTAGTTTTCCTTACAGTACCAGTAGAAATACAAGTGTCAAAAGAACTTCTGTCCACTTAGGCTAATGAATAATTTACACCAGCATATCTAAAGGCAATTATATTTTTTTCCTACAGAAATTTCAGAAGTAATCCTATTAAAATCCTTGTTCATACCACTACTACAGAGGAGTTTCTCAATCCCATTGTGTTTGCATGCCTGTTACTTTAAAGTCAGGATAAACATAATTAATTCTAGTATTTGAGAAGATAGTAAATTAATAATAAAGGGAAGAGGCATGCACACAAGAGGCACAGGCTACATGTTTTCCTGCACAAATCTACTAGATGTGGTCTAATCCTAGGTTTAATATGCCTCTTCATACAGTCAAGCTGGCTTATACTATATGGAAAATCACTTCCCAAGTAAACCCACTTGTGATTTTAAGCACATTTAAACCCAACTCTTAATTCACATTTGTGTATTGCCCACAAACACTACATTAAAAGGGAAAAACTGCAAAATGAAATGCTTAAGTGTCATGAAATTTTATATCAGCCACCTCAATGTGGCCCCGACATGGCTTTATACGATTTAATACATGCACACACATTTTGTACAGGACACCTGTATCATTTAATGAATAAATATTATTATTTGGTAGCTCCTTTCAAGATTTGCCCTCAAATTTTAGTTACTGTATACATAATTTTGCTCTGGACCAAATATACAAATTATTCCTTTACTCATGGGCATGTCCATGATGCTCTCTCAAAAGTATTTGCAAAACACAAATAATGAGTCCTCTACATACTGCCCTCTCTGAAGAGCAGGTGTTGGCATTTTCCTCAATACTAGAAAGCTGTGAAGTATCTTTTTTGTTTTGGATGCCCATTTTCAAATGTCACAAAGCCATATATTTTAGAAATACAATATCTTTTACATCATAATACATTTCAGATGTGACCTGCCCCGTGTTGCAGTCAGGACAACTCAGGAGCATTTGGAGCTCTTCGGAGTTGATTCCAAGTGTCCTGGTCATGGGTGCCTAAAGAACAACAGTCACTGAAGCAAATGGTGAAGGCACCACGTTGGGAGATGCTTGTCCAGAGCCACGCAGGAAATCCCTGTCAGCGGGACCAGGCATCTCCACTTGCTTTGCACATACCCATTTCCCAACCTGGTAATGGGCAAACTGGGACTGCCCAGCAAACTGCCTCACTGCCAGCACAGCTTTGCTTCACTCCCAGACAACTTCGGCAACAAATAGCATCTGATTATGCAAATAATTTTTTTTAAAAAAAAAAAAGCTCCATAAAATAGGAATACAAAGGGTGTAAATTACGCTCTGCCCCAGCTCCTACCTAGTTTATCATCTCCTTCCAAACTCCCCATTGGCGTACTCACTTCCCCTGTCCTCAGGTCCCCTTCCCTGGCTACATTCCTATTCCTTCTCTACTCCCCAGCCCATCACCCCTCCTTACCAACCTGCATTTCCACGCCACTGCTTCCTGCTTCTGCCTCATGCCAAGAAAGAGCAGCAAAGGAGTCAGTATCTCTTCAGGGTTACATTTACAGTTTGGCACTAACATCCATCCTAAAATGTGCATCCTTAACGACAGCAAAGCTTTCCCCCGCTGTGCTGTCATTTCTTTTATATGCATTTAGGACAATCAACCCCTTACACTGATGATTACTTGCTGTTAGAACTTGCATTTTGTGTTGAAATTTGAAATGTTGCTCATGTGCCAAGAATTTTTATGTAGTAACCACGAAGAAGAATAATTTCTGCTAAATAGAGTGCATTTTTCCATAATTAAAGAGTATAAGCATATATGGATTGAAAATTATGGAGAAGTTTGTTTTTATTGTTAATTTAATGAATGCACTAACTCTCCAAGTACCTCAGATGTTTCAGAAATGAGATCAGGAAAAATGGTTACCACTACTTTTACTTTTGTTCACGAAACATGAGAACTTTAGAAAAGGGTGTACCTGAAAATAGCTTTAATTCAAAAGATAACAAAACTTGAATGTAGGAACTAACTTGTTTCTAGAAACTATTCTGAAGGGACAATCTGCTAGAATTTCAAGATAGAAATGGGCTTGAAACTACAAAGACATTGACAAAAGACACTGGTAGAGGGGCTAAAGAAAAATGAGTCATTAAATGAAAAATATCTACAATGCCAGACAAATTAAAGAGCAAGAAACTGAAATTACAGGCACCTGCTGTAGCACTGTAATCTCTCTCTTCTTATAAAGAACACTCCTTTTAATAGCATAGAATATTGTGTGGATCGAGAGTCAAAGGTCTCACACTGCATTTGTGCATGAGCCAGGCTTTTAGTCTGAATCCCATGAAAAGAAATCCAAATGTATAGTTAAGGGAGACAAGGGAAGAATTCTCTTGAAGAAGCAGTCTGCATTACTGGGAAAATCTCACAGAACATCCACATATGACAAATGACACAAAGCTTTGGGAATTAAAATTCATGGATCATCTTAAAAATGAATTAAGAGTGGGAAGACAAGAGTCCCTTAACCACCGAATCCTCAGGAGCCATATTCTGAGACAACACTAATCACTTAACTGCAGTCCAAGGAATTATCACAGCTCCCCAAACTTACAATCATCAATCTTCATTTAGCATACACAACTGCAAGAGAACAGCTAGCTTGGGAGAGAGACAAAAAAAATCCACTTCCTAATGCTGTTCCAACCTTATTTGTCTGCCTTGCCAGGCAGCTCTGGCATCGCTGATGACCCAGCAGGTTACTTCACCTTGGTGTTACCTACCAGTAAATCATCCTCTCTAAACTCAAAAGGCTTTTCAATTTGGAGAAGAAAAAATAGGGTGAGGGTGGGGGAATATGACAGAGGTTTACAATATCATGTGGGGCCATAGGCAGAATTAATGCAAAGCTGTTTTCACCTAATTCCACATTACTAAAATAAGGAAGTATTTGAAAAAATTAGAAGAGCAATGTAAAACACATCAAAGCAAGCACTATGTCACACAACAAGTTGTGACTCTCTGCAACATGATGCCACAGAAAGCTGTCCAGGCAGATAGTATCAGAAGGCAACCCAGACAGGGATTAAAGTAATGAACAATGGCTCCATGAACAGATACTTAAAGGCATACACAAGGTACCTATAATCAAACAGCCATGATATTGCTGGGACTAAGTGAAATGGACCCTGACAGTGGCCCAGCCCATGTGTTCTTACACAGCATCTCCCACTGCCAATGCCAGGACAGATGGACCACCGGTATGACACGGTTTCATGTAGTTTGTATTTGATCGCTGTCACTGCTCCCTAGAGTAAAATTAATATGTTTCTTTCATATTTTAAAATTACCTTCTTATCCCAAATCATTTCTTGAACTTCTGAGAGAAAATATATTTGTGCTTCCAGGATGCAAATTATTTTCCACATGTCAGCACAGGATTGATTTTAAATACATGGTTCACATCCACATCATATAAGCTACAACAGCTGTACAGAGCAACAGAAGTGAGCAGCATCCTGCTAGCTGCATCCATTGTAGAGGCTGCTCTGCAGCTGTAACTGGAGAACCATTTCTGAAAACACAGCTTTGACCACTTTCCATCTCCTGCTGCATGGACAAGACTCATACTGACAATACTACAGGAAAACACTTGCAGGGTTCAAAAATTTCCCTCACTTCCCCACTTAACTTCTCTCCTCTATATACAAAACTTCTCATCTTCACACTCCTCCTCAAAGACAAACAAACTCCGTGTCAAGACCACTTTCATCGCTAAGTGACATTTTTAAGTAGTAAAAAACAGCACAGGATGAAATCCCTGGCATTCTTATATCCATCTAATTTGTTGCACTGATTGGTAAAAAAAGTTATAAACAAAATCTTGAGCTTTGTAGTTGGTTCACTCATATAACATCAGTAGAAGTTCTCATTTGACTGATGCTCTGCTGCTACTATCCATTTCTTAATACACATATACCATCTATACACACAAATCTCCTATATGCTATATATACATCTATATAGGATATATTTTACATCCCTGGGAGGCATCTGTCAGCAATACACTATGCATCATATATACAATTTGCTCATTTATCTTCTCTTGCTCCTTCATGACACCATTTTCTATCCATTTATTCTCATCTTTCATGTCCATCCTCCCTTAACTTGGGGCCAATCCACTGCCTTATTTGCAGAATCGTCTGTTTGAAGACTTCTAGCTCAAAAATCATATGATTAGAAAATAGCAGACTACATGCTCTCTCTCTTCACTCAAAATACAAACCAAAATGCTTTATCCTGCATGCCTACCGATGTGTCTAATGTGCTAAGAGACATTTTCAGAATTGTACATGGTTTATGCAGCTCTGCGCAAAACAAACCACCTGCAACTTCTCATGAAGCCACCTGATTAATGGTTTAAATTTGAGAATATACGTAATCCCAGAATGGAAAAACTGGTGGAGTCAAATCAGACCCAAGTATATTGCATTCTTTCCATAGAGTCTTAAATCTTAATCACCATCTCCTTACATCTCCAGAATGCTTGTCACACTGATTTCTCTGAAGTGGGCTTGCAGTGCCAGCAAAGACTCGACATTTTCTCTTTGTCATAATGCAAATCCTTATGACTATTTTGTCTTTTTCTGTAGCCTCTCATTTTTCATCCATGATATGCCTATAGATAGAAATATTACATACCCTTTATGAAATCAGAATAGATTTCTAAGAAGTATCTTATTTATCATTATCTATTAATCTTATCTATTTTTATCCTGAAGTATTATCTTCGGAATGACAAGGGATCTTCATACTGGAGTGCCCCAGCTGCAGTTATCATTTTTCAAAGGACTAACCTCTTCATTCAGTTGTTACTTATCTGTTTCAGGTTTGTTTGTTTGTTTGTTTTTTCCAGGATTGTCATATTTTCTGTAGGTCATGCTAAGCACCTGCCACCTCAGCTCTGTAGGACTCAAAGAATGGTATTTTTTGCAACTTGGCAACTATCTGGCATCAAACAGTTATGTTTTGAATGTGGCAGAGCAAAGCACTGGAGTGATGGTGCAAAGTGCATCTTGCAGGAGGAGCTAAAAGATTCAAGTACGAAAGCAACTCCAGCAAATACAGAAGTGAGAAGGAACATATTCTGCCATAAGGCATTCTAGCATATGCCTTGTTTTTCCTCCAAAGGGCTCCAAGTCCTTGTCTCTCTGAACAGCTGAATATAACTGATACAAAAACGTAAGTCTGTTCAAAGTTCACTTCCACAAAGTAACTGCATAGCCAGATGTTTGCTCATAAAAAAATGAGTGTCTAAAGCTGCAGATCCTTTTAAATTCTATACAGAAGTGTGATAGAAAGCCTTGACAGAACAAAAGAACTGCCCTAAAGAGCACACAGTATAACACAGTCCCTCTCAGAGACTTTGACTCAGTTATCCTGAATGGCTCCTTCCACGCAGCACTTCATCACAAGGCCTCCAATAGCCAAAAGTGCCGCTATTGCTAGACAAAGGGACAGAGAATAGAGAGCTCAGTGTCATTTTTAAGTGCCACCATACCTCTTGCACTCCTGTTCTTTTGCCCACTCAAGGGCACGCTTGCACATCCAGATCTGAGATGTGAAACCTAGCAAGCTGACAGGGTCTGAGGCTGGGAGCTCACCCAGCACCTGTAAAGCCAACCCATCAGCCAGGGACATGGTCACATGCAGACGACTCTATCTGTGATCTGCATCTGAGTGTGGAGCTGCCTCTAATTAAAACTTTCATTCAGTAAATTATGTATTTGAATTTGACCAAGCATTTATACAAGAAACCCACTTTCAAATCTCCTGTCACCTTTGCTTGACATCTCAGTGATACGTTAACACTGTTTTAACAAGAGAGATGATCCAGCTCCTCACTTGACCTCACCCTGAGCAAACTCGGTGTCCTGGAGGAACCTCTGCAGCTGAGCAAAGATATAGAAGGACATGTTAAAGAGACAAGGCAACCACCCCCCTCCTTCACTCTGCTGAGCCATGGGGAAATGGTACACCCTGCCTGGAGGCTGGTCCCCATGGGAGCCCCCTCTGCACAGTCAGTGGAAGGCAAGCAGTTGCTCCCGCAGGCAAAACATCACCATCCCACCAGCCTCCTGCCCGACCACCCTCTCCGTGCCGGCAACACAGAACCTGGGAGATCACCCTCCTCATTTAGGTGCCTCTGTTCCTTGTGCCTGAAAATCAGGCAGGGGAACACCCCCAGGAATGAAAACCAGCACCTCCGTGGAGGGTTTGAGAGCCTCTCACAACAGTGCTCATCAGTTCTTAAGGAATATCATGTGTAGCTCTAAACATTAATACAGATAAATGCACCACTGTTTATAACTACAGCGCATAGTGACAAGCACACATTGAAGATTCTATTCTCCTCTTCAGTATAAAAACTTATAAGGATATCCTTATTATGCTCCTTACTACATATTTCTAGAATCTTTAAATTATATATGTTTCTAAAAATAACACTTCTAACATGTCATGTGTTACTTATAATAAAAAATGCATTTCAGAACTCAGTTCTACAGTGCAACGCATTTGACGAGCAATCATCAGGGAGGCTGACATGGCTTGCAGAACAAGCAAAAGCCTTCCAAAAGCTCCACACAATAACATAGAATTTAATGTTGAGCTAAACTATACATTAAAGCTAACCAACCTCCAAGGATGCTAATGGGTTTAAAGTTAGAAGACTTATGGGGTTATATAGATATATGTATATATGTATATATATGTTTGGGGGTTTTTATATATAAATATATATATATATATATACACATATATACACAACCTAGATTTTCTTCCCAGAGCCAGACGTATTTAGAATGATACTACCACTTAATCAATCCTGTAATTTTTTTTTTTTCACAGCAATAGTTTCAGCACATCTGTTAAACACTGCCACTATGGCTGAAATCTGCAGCACTCGATATTTGGAGATGAGTATTAAACTGAAAGTTACAAAAATAAATCCAGCTGTTTCTGAAATCAAAAAGACATAGACATAGTTTTATATTTTCTTACAAGCTAATTGATTCTGTATATAGCTGTCAGTGTTTGGGGAGAAGTGATATCATCTCCAACACTGATTGCCATAATTAGAAATAAATATACACTTAGAGAAAAAGATAATTTAAGAGTAAAGTACCTAAGTTTAAGGAATGCCTTAACAGGAATAAATGTATTTTCCATTTACATTTGTTTTGTTTACAGATTATATTCCATAGTAGTTAGCAAATTAGAGCCTAAATCTGAGATACCTCAGATGCCCTGAAAACATGTTTGTACCTAGTGCTGGTCAGGAATTTCCAACAAATGCCTTTTCACCCAAAAAGAAATCCTCCAAATTTTCCAAAAAACTGTAACTGTTTAAACACATATTTTTTTTTTCCAAAACACATCTCCATGTAGGCAAACACCCGCACAACCTTGTATCCTCACATTCAGAGCCCTGATTTGCTTGATTCAGAGCAAGCAGCATAACTGGAGTATCTATAACATGATGCACACCCTAATCATTGCTCTTCAGACTGCTGGCATCATTCCCACTTTGTGCCACACAAGAGAGCCACTGGATCAAAGAAATCAAAGACAACACTAACTGGAAAATGCCTGTAAACCTGTGATATAACAGGCTTTGCTTTAAATCTCCTGGACCTACTGTGAGGTCTCTTCCCTCTTTGTTTCCAAATGGACGTTTTCTCTCAGGAACCTCTACATGAGATATTTTGAGCTGCTGAGCATTCACTATATCCATTAACAAAGCAGAGGGTATTAATAGGCTACACTTTTGAAAATCAGTCCATTTTTATTTAAGCAATAGAATATGGATCAAGCATTTGAGATTCATATATTTGGCAAAAAATATGTAAGTGTTAAAATATTCAGAACAAGTGAATAAGTACATTGAAGGGAATTCTAGAGAGATGCTCAAGTTTCACAAAAACTTACTTTGTGGGAACACATGGCTAAACCCAAATGGTGGACAGGTGATGCACTGCAGAATGGGTGGATCCCACTCTTCCAACATCTGTATCATCACCTTACACAGAGTTCATGCTTTTGCTACCACTTCTGCATTACAAGAAGTGTCTGTCATCTTTAAAATCTACTGACCTATCTTATGTATTCTTATGAAATATTGCAAAGGGAAACAAAATTTAACAGAGCAGAACCCTTTTCTATATACAACTGGTTTTCTCTCCATTAAGGTGCACAATCTCTGGGATATAGGCAAATTTCTAACTGAGAATTCCAGCATTTGCAAAGCTCATTTCATTTTGGTACAATACACCCTACAGCTTTTCATTGTGGAAGGCATGAAAAATAACACAGGAACTATGCAAATATTTGAGTTTAAAATCTCCTTAAACAGAGCTCAATTTAACATCAGAAACACTATCAAACTCCTGAAATGCAATTATACATTCTCTACAAAGTCTTAATCCATATATACAAATAGTACTAAATTAACATTTATTTAGATAAATTAACATTTATTTAGATATATTAGAAACAGAGTAGATCTGTTCTCCATTAGCTCAACCATCCTTTCATAGGCTATTTCACTTTTTAACAGCTTGCAGCCTATAATGCTCTTCAGAGTTAAATAATGCATTTGCAGAATTAATATATAATATCAGCAGGAGGCACACATTAAGGACAAGGTGAAGAGAGGAAATGTTTTCAACTTAGAATGAGGTAACCAAAAAGCAGGAGCTGCAGAAGTGTTATTTCAGATATAGTGAGCTGCTAGAGAAATTATCTTTATACATGGGATGATGACACTGTTCTGAGACATCAAGTTCATACTTCGGTCATCGCAATCTGAGCACACACAAAGTGAAGGTGCCCAATTCCTACTTCAATGAGTGGGAGTCAAGAACACTCAGGCCCTGAAGGAACAAAGGCCTCTGAGAAGAGACACCACTCTTGCCAGCTTAATTTCATAATAAGAATGGGTCTATAAACATAGAAGGGTATGCACGCCTGAATTCATGTATGTGCTTTAGAGTCATTCACAGAAAATGAAATGGAAGGTGACACTTATTCAGAAAATGTAGACTTAGATTCGCTACTCAAAAGCACTGGTGTGCAGCAGAGCACGGGAATTGCTCCTTCAGCAGGGAGGCAGAGCCCCAGCCTCACACTCAACAAAAATGACAATGAAAGAACTGCGTTATTTATACTACCAGATCATTACCTTAGAAAGGTGACAAGAGGTGTAGAATCACAAATAGATTAAAATTGCAAAAGAGAGGAGCAGAGGGCAAACCTGTTCAGTGTCCCAGAGGTCACTCCATTCCCAGCTCCTCCAACCACCACCCTGGCCCAGTCATGGCCTGAAGCCGAAGGAAGCCCCCTGAGCTATCTGACCAGCATTCTCCCTCCACCCAGCTAAACACATTTCAAGTGTTTAAAGGTCCTGGCCCACAGTGTCTTGATACTTAGAAATACAGCCTAAACAGAAATGTATCATAATTTTGTTGTAACCCTGAAATCCTTTCATTTCCCAACATATTTTAAAACACAGAAAATATGATACAGTGAAAGCTCAGAAAATTCTACTTTTTACCATCTTTGTCATGCCATGAATGGACGATAAATAGCACACATGCTTTACACTTTCATCAGGACAGTTTCCATCCACTAGTAGTAATTCCACACACAGACACCAGACCCCTTGGTCTAATGAGAATGAGTATTACTATTTTTCTCCAAATGGGTTTTCTCCTCCAAGCAATTCCTTTTTTAATCTTCAAAGATACTTAAATAAGAGAAACACATCAAAATAGAATCTTATTCATCTTTTCTGAATGAGCAACTTGTAAAGCATCAGAAAACAATTCAAAATAAGCAACTATTTGTTCCTACTTGGCCACTTGAGCCCCAGCAATTTACCCAGGATACAAATACGTATTTTAGCAGTACTATTGACATGGGTTTATAAAAGGACATGGAAAAAAACAAGAGTTATAAGCCCAGACTTGCAAAATATAATTTGCAAAAGCACAATAACACTCTTGTCTCAAATTCAAGTTTTTCAGAGCTGTGAAGCAAAGAACCCTACTCTATGACTGAAGAAAAGTCAGTGACTGGATAATATAATAGCAACACACCAGATAATGTATCAAACACAGAGTGCAATATTTCATCCAGGTAGAAAGAGGAAAGCTTGCAGGAAAAGAATACAACCAAAAAAATAAGAAGCACAAATGTACGCCTGTTTGTTAAATCAAAATTTGATTAAAATGTCTGAAATGTTCTAAACTACATGTTTTTTTAAGCCAAGCCCTCAAAAGCTTTTGTAATATTTTGAAAGAATGTTTTTTTTTTCCTTTCCTCCCTCTGTTACTGTTTCTCATCCATCAAGAAGAAACAAAAAAACTACCGCCAAAAAAAATCCCAGATTTCTTTTTTGTTGTTGATTTTGTCAGAAAAACTGATAAATAAGATTTTGGCAAGCATACACATTATTTTTCTAATAGAAAACCATCTTATCTTTACAGCAATTATTTATTTTAGTTTTAATGAGAACACAGGCTATCTCTGGCAAGCCTACTTTAGAAAATCACAGAACTCCAAAAACGGATTAGACAGAATTTCAACGGAAATTGCTGAGACTTTTAAACATTTGTATTACAGACAGGAGATTTCTACCATGACCTGACCAGAGCTGGCCAGGACTCTAAGGTGGATCTGCAATTCTGAGATCTTCAAGGACCAGAATGCTTTCAAATTAGAAAATAAATAAACCAACAGCAGATTTTACTTTTTATTAACTAACTTTCTTAACCACATGTCATTAATACAAAAGGAATGGTTACACGAGATAGTCCTTATATATACAGAAAGGGAGTGTAAAAGAAATCCCCCCAGCTTATGGAGTCATTATAGGGCAGCACCACTGAAGAAGCCAGAAGCAGTAGGTGTGAGGTCCCACATTAAGTCTCTCCCAGCAGAGTAAGAAAGGCTGTGGCATAGGCTCGAGCGCAGACATATTATCCACAGTGTTGTCGGCTCAGATAAACAGTTTTGTTCCATATACCATGCCCTCGGGGTGAAGCTTCCTGAAAATGGACAATGCTGCTTTCCCAAAGACCCTGGGGCCAGTTTTTGTTCTTGGGGCACATCTCCACAAAGACCTCTCCAAACATGAAGGGATCCACACTCTTCTAGCTTTCATGCACAGTCCTGCACTCTGGAACTAGAGACTGAGGGCAAGGATTTCTCCTCAGACCAAATATGTGAGTTTGATATAAAGCACCTTTCTAGGACACAAAATGAATAAAATCTTACAAATAACATAAGACCTGGAGATGTGGTTCACCTAAACAACCTTTAGTGTTCCACTTGAAGCCAGGCAATCTGGAAAATCCAAATTGGAGAGTGACTTCTGTGTACAGGCCATATGGCAGAGGCCAGAAGACCATTGTGCATCACTTCACCTGTAGCAACAAGCTTGAAGATGGAGAAAAGGACAGGGCAACTCTGAGAGATTCCAACAACCAAGAAAAGAGGTAGGGGAGGGGGAGAAAATGTGGAGGTTCTAGTAACAGCTGCAGACCATATGGGCATCCTAAAATGTGGTCCTCTGCCAAAGCTGGATGAGAGGCACAGTAGGAAGCATGCATCACCTTTTATGTCCTTAGGCCTGCAACATGAGGAAAGGCAAGACACACGTGCACCCTCTGAGACTGCAAAAGGAAAAACTCACCTACACTGACTGTCTGAAGTGCACCATAACACATATAGTAGTATTTATGGGTAAATACACATAGGAGCCATATATGTGCAATACTACAAAAGCAGAGTACTACATATTTTGCAGGATGAAGTCAAATCAATCCCTTCTTCACAAGGTTTGTGAAGTGTACAGTTATTGATACACTGATTTTTAACTAGACCTCTTGTTCCCCATTGTTAATATGTAAACCAAAGAATACGTTCTCCAACTCTCCACCTGGATCCATCCTGAAACTCCCACAGTTCTCTCTTTGACACTAAACCATGAGCAATGATCCTGAAAAACTACAGGTACTACACACATCACTTCAACTTTTGTAAATTAAGCAGATATCACAAATTTTCACTGCTGCCAATCAACAACACAAAAATCCAGTTAAAAATTCAATGCAGTGTCAAAAAAAAAAAAGTGTTACAAATAGTATTCTTAAAAGCATTTCCTGTGTTGATATCAGGTTGATGATTATTTTTACATCTTGTGTCAGTTATTGGACTGTAGCTACCACGCTGGTACAGTTTTTATTCCTTTAAACACTGTAACACATTAAAGTCTTACTAACAGCCATTCATTAATAAGCTTTCTCTTCCAAAGCAAATCAACAGTAAGCATCTTCTATATTACAAATTCTTAGAAATGTAAAGAAAGGGAGAAAACAGGTTTCTTACAATTAAAGAGTTCTAATTAGCTAACCTTTTCACCCAAAACATCTCACAAAGTATTAAGATAATGTGCCTGAAAAACAGCACAGAACTCTAATTTTTCAAACAACTAGAGTACAAATTATTTCCAAACATACTTGAGGAAAAAAACAAATAAAAACCACACACACACACCACAAAGTGCTACCTTTCCACCCACATGAATATTTATTACTGTCTACATGATGGCATAAAAGCATTTGACACAAGTGAAAGGGAATAAAATTACATGATTGATACTGGATCCATAAATACTCTGTGCTCCTCTGTCTCTTCCCCTTAAGACCATTAGAGTTCACCTTTTAGGAAGTAAAGGCAAACAGAGATTACTGAAAACAGACATCCTCCCTTTCCCTTAGTTAGAGGACCCATTAGCAAAAGCAGATATAGATGACATGAAAAATGTAGCAGACCCAAATCCCCGAGTACATTCTTAATTTCACAGTCCTGCTCCATCTCTAAATCCGTTGCCTGTGTCACTGCTGAGGGGAGCAGAGTGGCTACTGTCCCCCAGCTCAGGCCCTTGCAACACTTGGAGGTTAACAGGTAAGAGGAACCAAAATCAGCTCTGCAGTTTCTGCCTGCTGGCAGTTCACATATAAGTGCAGACTTCTGAGGTTCACACTGTCCTCATGACCGCAAAGGTTACAAATCTGCAAGCTGCCAGAATAATCAATCTGCCCAGTGGCTCAGTCCCTGTACCCTGTATTTTTCTCAGAGCAGTCAGAGCCAGATAAATTGGTCTGGTGGTGACAACGTTCCCAGCCACCACTTTCCCTTGATCCTTCTCCATGGACATGCGCCAGCTACAGAGGCAAAGTGTGGCCACTGGAAACAAGCTGCAAAAGCCATTTGGACACAACCAGCCCCACTAACCATCTTTCCTGGGTCACCCAGTTAGTGCTTCAGGTCTTACATGTTCACACACATACACGAGCTGCAGTGGCTTGGCTGCATGTGCACAGGACAGCCATGGAGCACACGGAGCATAGGTCTGGAACTGCTTGGAAAAACAAGATCAGTTGCAGTTGCACAGCTCAGCTGAACTATTCATGCATGCTGCTACCCAAGGGGAAGGGTTTTGCTGACACTCTTCCTGACATGCAAAGGTGCTAAGGTACTCGCACAGCCGGACTGGGCTGTGCTATGTCAAAACATACAGCCCGCAAGGTGATGTACCTCTCTCAGCACAGTGTTTATTCAGTTGTTTTGATTGGGAAGGCACTTTGTAAATGAAAAATCTCAGTTCAAAGACAGGAGATTTGTTCTAAAAAAGGAATTTTGCAAAAGACGTCTGGAAACTGAACAGACAAATGTGCTCTGTTCCTCTTGGAAGCAGTCTGGGTAGGATTTTCCGGGTTTTTTTAAGCTCATTCGTGTCTTCCAGTACTATAAGTCTCTATTGTTAACTTATGCATTATTTAAAAGATACTGAGTTTAAAAATAGCTCTAACCAGCCAAGGGAAAAGCAGTGAGCTGAAAGCCACAGCGCTTCTCACAGATTGTTTCAGCATGCAAGACATCACAGCCTTCTCCTGGTTTCATTTCAATTTAGTAGCTGTCTTTGACATATGCCCACCCAACTTCACCATCAAAGTATCCGAGGCTAGCTCATTCCTCAGGGTGCACATTACAAGACTCTGTGCTTCACTCAGACAGCAAATTACTACCACTATAGGTCATGGGATATATATAGTTACAGCCTTTGGGTTTGGAAGTTCTGCATTCAACACCCGTGATGTAGTTCACCTCTTATGTGCACACCTTACACTCTCTAATATGTTAAAGCCCGCACTACCCTTTCAAGTTACAGATTGTCTATTATCTTGCATGAGAGACAGGAGCTGAGTTACAGTGGGACAAAGTGATTTGCCCAAGACTGTCAGTAAAGCACATGGCAGAGCAAGGGATTTCCCACACCCGGGGGTGTTTGAGCTACTGGATCACGTTTGCTCTTCCTCCAACTGCAACTGCCCACCAGACGTGCACGGTCAGTGGGCACCAAGACAGCTCAAACACAGAAGAAGCTCTTGCACACACTAAATGTAGAGTTCACAAACAATTACCTGTAGTGAGGACCAAGCCTTTCTCAGGCACAAAGAAACATATATGGGACCAGAACATGAACATCCTGGGGCATCAGGAAGGAATTAGAAGTAACTGAGGCCAATCTAAAATGAGCAATGATCCTGACTCTTTGTTTCATCTGTAAAATGCAGTCCAAAAAAAGACAGGCCTGGAAGTACTTAATTTTCTGTTAATAAAAGTAGCAGCACTGAGCTCCGCAACAAAGAAAGAGCAAACGTCATGTAAAAACTATGTACTGTTTCACACTGCAAAAGAAACTAACTCATGTATACATATGATAATTTTAGTCCAAAATGTTTTTCCGGGCTTTAGCTATGAACTAGTTTGTGAATGTTTACTCCCAAGGAAGAAAGGGCAAAAAAAAAAAAAACAGGGACAAGGGCAGCAGGGGTTACCCTGTTTACAATTTAGCAGGTTGCCCACATACCTCAAAATTTAAGATGGGATAGGTAGTCCTTCTCTCAGGTTCACAGTAATAGGTAGAACCTGCATAAGCAATACCCTATATAGTAAAGGCATAACAAAACAAAGCAATAACTGTATAATTAAACAGCGGATTGCTAACAAGAGTGTTCAAGCAGTCAGAAAACATACAAAAATAACCCGAAATGGACTCAGGGCTGCTGAGGAAGAAACACTAATCTCCAACATCAAGCTCCTAACAAAGACCTTGGGACAATTCAAGAGAGGGTGGTGAGGATTAAAGCACTGGGGCTGCTGCTAAGATAATGATGTTTATGCCCTGCAGAGAGTTCTGGAGTCCTTTCCTTACACCAGTTTGCAAGTATGGAGACTGTCCCCCTGAAGTGACAGGCAATTTTTTATGTAAGTGACCTCTTGCTAGGAAGGCACCCTTTGGTATAGAAGCACCCCCCAAGTCGTAGGAGGCAGGAGAAGTCAGTGCAAGAGTACGCAGTGAAAATGCCACAGGGTTTCTAAACTTGACAGTGACTAAGGACACAGAAGAATAGAAAAGCAATGTTTGTGTATAAATACACCTATATGGTCACCTTGAAACCTCTGTTTTTTGAATACAGAAATATCATTTGCAGTATTTTAGTGGAATGGTACAGGACAAGGTTCTTAGGGACATGGTTTAGTGCCAGAGTTAGGTTAGGTTATAGCTGGACTTGATGATCCTGAGGGTCTCTTCCGGCTGAAATGATTCTGTGATTCTAGGACTAATATCCATATGGAGTGCAATAACCCTGTACTGCAGCACATACTACATGGTACCTGCAAATTGATTTGGGGTTGGTGAAGGAAGGTCCTGCCAATATCAATCTCTGCATTGGAGACACCCAAAACAACAGCATTAAAAGCTGCATAGTTCTAAGAGCTAAGAAACAATATTGTTCTTGTTTAGAGGAGATAGAGAAAGCAGTCCTATAAAACACACTAAGGCAATACTGTAAATACATGTACAAAAATACTTGAAAACAATGATTAAAAGTGAATTCATGAATCACATTGGTAAATGGTGGAAGAAAGAAGACTTTAAATGGGAAGAAAAAAGCAAAGGAAAAAGTCACTGAGAGAGAAGAGACATGGCTGGAGGAGTAGCTCTGCAAGTTAATGCAAGGAAAAGGAATAATACATTAAAAATAAAAGGAAAAGGGGCAAATTTACAAACCAGGAGAACCACAATAAAACTTTCAGCAAAGTTTCAGGGCAAGACAAAGAATCCTGTTGGTTACTTAGATCCCTGTGTCTCCAGCATGGAGACAGTTCATTCTTTCCTAGTGCAAATGTAATTTGAAATTAATGTGCCATGAAGAAGTTGAAGGACACAAATGTCCTGATGTCACAGGCAAAACCAACCATATATGAGAAGAGACAATGCAGCACACAAGCTAAGAAGACAGGCAAAGTCCCTAGGGAAAGAAGAGGAGGAGTACTGCTGAAAAAAGTCACTAGTGAGACTGCAGAGCAATGTCAGGTTGCTCTTGATGTCATGCCAAGTAATTCCAGTACTCACACTGGAAGAGTTCAAAAGGGAACCTTTGAGTAAAAGGCATACTTTCCTGCATCAAGTATTCTCCCTAAAGTTGAAAAGTGTCTAATCCCAGAGACCCACCACACTCAGTATCATGGAGCCAAAGAAAAATCTATTACAAAGACAGCGTACCTGAAAAACATGGAGATATAAAGCTTCTCCAGCTATGCTGTTCAAACGGCTGCACATGACTGTTGACAAGCAGAAAACAGTGTCTGGGTTAACAGCAAACAACCAGGCTCAGAGTGATATCAGAAAAGCAACAAGGATATATTCTCTCTCAAAAAAACACAAAAATATTAGATTGAATAATGAAAAATTCAATCAATGGGAGCAATATAGAGATACAATGGATGCAACAGAAGAAGCGACACTAGTGACAGGTTAAGTGCTTGCACCAAGCTACAGCAGGACAGAAAAAAGCAAGCAGCCATTTTTTTAAGCTTTCTCAGATCTAGCAACACCAGCGTGAGAAGGAAGAGGACAATATCAACACAGCAGCATCAGCTGCCTCCTCTGTAGCACAAGTGCACTGATGCTGAAAGAGATCAAAAGTTGTGTGATATTTTGGCAACCAAACTTCCTTTAAAGGACAAGGGAAGAGTCAGCCGAAAATTATCCTGTTCATTCGGAACTGGGCACTGGCTAAAAAAAAAGATTACATTTTTCAAAAGTGGTTATAACTCTCCCGATTTCTTACTGTATGGTTAGCCTGATGCTTTGGGGTGTCAGCATTATTTTAATGCTGTTTTTTTCAGATCTAAATTTTGTGTTTAAAATAATATTTGTCTTTAACAAGCTTTTTAAAGCTTGTAAAAAACAAATTTGCAGTTAAAAAAAAAACTCTGAAGATGTTAAATTTGTACTAAGGGAGAAAACTACCTTCATGCAAAGGGGACTGAACAGGACCACTCAGTCTTGCCTTAAAGAGAATGGGCTTCTATGGACCCTTAATAGAAAAACAAACCGTATTTGGAAACACTTGTTAACATACAAATTGTTCTGAGACAATCATTACCATCTCCTTGATAATTATACCAGGGGTAAAGAAAAGTAGAAACTCTTGCATTCATGCACATCACTAAAATTAACCCTGGTATTATATTAAAATAATCTCATTGATTATACAAACCAGCAGTATGACCATTTATCTACAACTTACTGAACAGGATCACAGTTTTAATAATAACAATTATTTCAACACATCCAAAGCATCTCTAAGGAAAATGAAAGAAAGAAAAAGACAGCAATTAGTAAACAGGAGTTTACCTGTTCACAACCTCTTTTCTTAGTTACTATACCAGCAAATCCTTGTTGGTCTTCAGATTGACATTGACACCAGCCTTATCCCCAAACAGCTGCCATGGATTACAGAAGCATTTCTCTGTCTCAGTTCAGCATCCACCCAGTATCAACCCTCACACAAGAGCAGATGCCTAAGGAAACAAGGCAGCTAGCAGACCTCTTTTAATAATCCCTTCTTAGGCTGGCTGCAGAAGAAACCTCAAATCAGGTTTCTCACATCCCATAATCATGCTCTACACACAGAACTTTTGGAAAGCTTTTGATCTGCTATACATAATAAATGGCCATCATGCCTGAAAGGCACATTTTGTAGCCAACTCCTCTGGGCCCCCAGATCAGGTGGTAAATTTGGTCCAAGCCCTACATCAGGTACTGGGAATTCTCCTTCCCGTTAAATTGGGAAACTTGTAGAGATGCAGAAACATTTCTTACTCCAGCTTCAGTTTACTGACCGCAGTATTCCCAGTTTACCAGCAAGCAGGCAATCCTGCTTTACCCATTTACAACAGCATAAAATTATTATCAGTACCTTCAGCCTTTTAGCTTCTCCAGGTGGTTTCTCTGTGTATTGATTATTCTCTCCTCTGGCACACCCTTTGACTGGCAATTTAAATTCCTTTGTTTCATGGCTCCTTTGTAGTGAAATGGAAGATTTTGGTTGCCATATGGTCTAAGAGGAGGGGAAAGGATTCTTGATTTCTGATAAGCTCCTCTAACAACCCAACTGCTGACAGCTGAGAGGTGTCTCCCCCATCTCAGTATTCTGCATCTTCCCTTAAGTAATAGTAACCCATAGCTGAGGTTTTTAGCTACAGTCACAAACCCCAGGGAAAATGTTACTACATAGTTAAAATACATTAGCAAGGCATAAAAATGCAGTTTAAAAATTATCCAAAACACTTATACTATCCCAGTAAGCATATCTATAGCAGTTTCTACAGATGTCTGCTGTTTAAGATCATTCTGCTCTGGTTAGGATGTTAATTGTCCACACACACTTAGAAAATCATAAATGCTTCGGTGGCAGCTGATGTCAGGGTCTGGGATCTCAAAGGTGCTCAAACATTGGCCTCTTACTCCCATATAGCATTTAGCTCCTTCTGCTTGGCCTTCCAAGGGCAACTGAAAGAGACTTGCTAACCATGCTGGTAACTGCTGTACTTTGAAAACAGGGAGATAGACATTCCTGGAATCTGCAGCAAAAGGGATTTTAGATCCAAGGCCAAGTTCTTTTTTTAGGATATTTGCCTGCAGCTCCTGTTGAAGTCAACCAGAACTACTTATGTTCATCCAAGAGCAAAATTTGACATATAACATTTATTTTATGCTATACACAAATCTAAATAGGGTAAGTATGAAATGTATAACTGAAAACTGGCTATTAGGTTTGGATAAAGCCGAACTGAAAGGCAGCAGCTGTCCAAGTCCAGGAGCATAATTTAGTTTGCCATAGCCTGTGTGCAGTTCCATTAGCATCTTCTCCTTTTTCTGCTGAGATGACGGGGCTGACACAACACAAGAGTATTAATACATCTTTAAGCTGTCTGAATTCACAAGCAGGTTTCTGCTTAGAAATACTGAAGGACTAGTGGGCCAACAGTATAGAGAACAACTCATTACTTGCTCATTCCCCAGCCATTCCCCTGAGTCCTTTACTGTTAATTAGTTAACATCATGGTGGTTTCCCTTCTCCCGGTGTGAGCAGGAAGGAACTCAGTTATCAGAAACACAGGGTGAAGGAATTATGTCCACAGCGATTTACAGTGACCTGCAGATGATTCTGAAAACACTTTAAGGCTGTTTTCAGTATACTGAAAACATTGAAAAAGTCTGCATTTTTTTCTCATTGAAGGGCAGCTTGAACACTTTTCTTACTCCTGCTGGCACAGTAACGTGTCAGCACGTTGCTGCTTTAATTTCTCCATGACAGAAACAGATGGAGAGAGAATACAAAAAAAATAATCTCAGTCATAGTGTCCTAAACCAATTTAGCTAAAGCCACATCCTTTATTATGACAGGCTTTGCAAGGACCAAGCAGCAATTGCCTTGTTTTTCTTATGTTCATTTCATGAGAAATGTTAGTTGCTCTAGGGAATTATCTGCATGATTATCAAGGTGCAAGAACTGAAACAAAAATAAAAGCAGAGTATTTGCTTCCAAGTAAAGCAACCACCCTTTAGAATCTGTCTGCAAAAGAAAGAGAAGTAGGAAAGATCTCACTCCTTTGACAGGTCAAAGTGCCTCTTGTTCAATCTGTTCATTTGGGGTGGAGGATGGGACAGAAATGGAAAGCAAGAAATTTAAAAGAATCCTGCTAGGGGCTAAGAAGGTGTCCAAGTACATCTCTCATATGAGAGGCCAAGCCCAGAATTTGCATTACTTACATTGCTCTATTGTCTGCACACCCAGACAATGTCTAGACAATTCTATTGTAAATAGCAGTTTTTTCTGCACTGCTATTAGGAAGAGGAGCCATCCAAGAATTACTTGAAGTCTTAAATGGAGACCAACCTACTGTGAATGTGTGAGACAGATGAAGCAGGAATTATTAGTGACAAGAAGCAACTAACCATGAGAAATCCCACACTCACTACCTGAAGGTCTATATTCAAATGTGGGTAGGACCCTACCAGGCTAACCTATATCAGACTTTGATGGGAAGGGAAGAAATGGCATCAGCCAGCAAGCCTGTATGTTTGGGCCTAAAGTGCCTCATTTCTGCTGTCCAGACAGAACAGGACTAAAATGAAGCTGAACTCAAATGACTTGCACAGCTCAAAATCTGCAAAATCATATGCAAGAACCTCGTCATCGAGGGAATGGCAGAAATTCATTAGTATCAGGTCCTACTCTTTCAGATTCCCAGCTGCAAAATTATTCCAGTCATACCACCAAATACGGAAAATAAACATATTCAATAAGAAGCGATGAACTGCATTTTTTTTAATTCCCACAGTCTACCTAAGGAGACAGGCAAAGGGAAGAGCAAAGTATGAGTACAGCATAGCTGCCTAATTCAAGTGGCAACACATCACATATTTGCAGGGCATCAGAACATTATTTTATCTGTTCCTACTGTAAAATTTCTAGCACACCAGAAATCCATTAGCAGTGATGTTCTGGCAAACCACTAAAGACAAATACATCCTCTTATACCAAAAAAGAAATTAAGACCGGAGAATGATTAGGGATAAGTATATGCTAAAGATCAGTACGGTCACCCAGAAAATACATTGTAACATAAGATTTAACAATTCTTGCAAAAAGCGAAAGACAAAAGAAACCCTCTAACTTTGTACCAAAGCAAAGGCTGGACATACATAAAAAGCTCCAGTCATCATTTTTCATTAACACTGAAAATGCATTTGTATTAATCTCTTTAGCTAGACTTGGCAGCTGCTTTGCAGTATCATATGCAGCTTGATCTTGCTGTTTCCTTGCAGCTTCACATTTTGTGATTTCCACTTACTGATGAGCAACTTACTGGAGTAAAGTACAATAAACCAAATTAATTCCTTGGCTAATTTCTAGGAAGTTTCCTCTGTAATCAAACTGGCCACTTGACATAGGCACAAATGCATTGATAATCCAACACCTTTGGATGGATCGTTGTCTCTAAAGTCATTGGGAGAACTCCTTTGCTTCTTATATTTAAGTAAAAACAGAGGTGATGCTAAAACACATGGCAACATAATAAAAGGCTTTTTGTCCCTTCACTGATACTTAGAAATAGCTGTCGCTTTAGAAAGTAGAGATATATCCAATTTTCCTTGCTCCTTTGCTCTGAAAACATGTGTAACTCCATTACAGAAACATTATGTCAAGCTCATGTTTTCTCCTTTTCTCTCAGCATAACTTTATTGACTCTTATCAAAATTTGACAAACCAGATGGAAAGTGTGATTAATTATAAGAGCAATAATAAGCAAAGAGACTATCATAATTTCACTGTCGCCACCAAGGCTGTCTCTGTGAAAGGAAGGTTAAATGGGTGCCACAAAGTGTACCACATTTACAATGAGAAAAGGCACAGTTTGGCTCTAACTGAACTGCTCTGCAAAGGGAAAATCTTTAAGAGGTGCTTTTTTGGCTGGCCAGCATAGGCAGAGCCAAAAGATACCAAAAACTGACAATCTCCAAAAGGACAGGGCGATTTTTTTTTTCTTTTAAAATGATACATTAAGTACAATAAGTACTACAATGATTTAGAATCTCAGAACTGTCACTATGGTATATTCGATAATGTAACCAGGGGCTTAAAATCTGTCATACCCTTTGGACATGAATGCTTTTATTTTGTTCTTCTGAAGCAAATCTCACATGGTTCATATTTAGGCCAATCTTCAATATGCTGTCAGGAGGGGTTTTACTTTAGAGGATGAGTACATCCTGTGCATTTGTAACACTTCCTGTACATTTATACCCGTCCCAATAGATTCTTCAGGAAGAACAAGGAGATCGGATATGAGGTAAACAAGGGTAAAGAAAAAGAAATTTGATTATTAAAAAGCTGGATTTAAAGTGGTTTTATTTCTTTGAGGAAAGGAGGAATGAAAGACCAACAACAACATTTTTTTTTCAATTGACCTTTTACATCTCAAAAAGGGTAGAAGCCCAATTTAGACGAAACATCTCTTTGTAGGTCATCTTTAATAAAAGTACAAGATGATTCTTCTCCTTCATCTCACTGTGTACCACACCAAATGACAGCATTTTATTTCCTTTGGGATGGGAGAAATAAAGTAAATGGAACAGAATGAGGACACTTGATAAATATTCTCTAACATAGTTTTGTCATTTACTTTTGTAAAGAAAAAAAACTATTATCATACAACCAATCCTTCAGTTAATTGGTAAAAGGATATTTTCTGGCCTACATGAATTCATTTGTATTTTATGTTAATGCAAACAGATTCCTACTTCTTGGTTAAAACACTTGAAACAGAAAGGGATTTAAAAAAAAAAAAAAAAAGTTATTCTCAATAACGTACAACAAAACTTGGCTCAACAATTCTGTTCGGGTTATCTAATGGTACATTTCATCACACTACTTCCTAATATATTCACACAATGTAAATCATTCCATATTTCCATAAAACACAGATTTTAATGCCCTGTTTGATGAACAGTATAAATAACGTATCTTTCATTGCTTGATTCATCTACTACTGTTTCATAATGGAACTTGGACAATGAAGAACTAAAACTAAATATGAAGCAATTAGGTATTTGAAGAATTTTAAAGACATATTGAGTTCTGTTCAAATCAGAAGATCATTTAAAAGGAAAATCTGATTGTCATCTAATTGAAAAAAAAAAAAAAAAAAAAAGAAAGAAAACAGGAAATGAGTTGAGGCATTACAGAAGCCTCACAGTAACACTGAATCACAGACTGCAAAGTCCAAAGACCTGGAAAGTATCAAAAAGATCCCAGACGTCTGAACTGAGAGAGGATCAGGCTACAGCCAATCCAACCCTGACCTACAGTACGTCAACAGAATAAGGGTGTCTTCGGGTTATATGCAAGAAGTGGAAGGTTTATCAGTAGGATACTTGTCTGTCAAAAATCTTTCAACATGCCTGTCTACAATTCAGAAGGATCCCCGCTGGGGGACACCTCTGACAAAAGGCAATGAGCCCAACTCAGCCTATGGTGCCGGGGGGTGCTGTGGTACCAGCGGGTTGGGACGCAAACCCCAGCAGGTGGGCGGCACCTCTGACTTCTTTGGTCACAACACCCCTGACAAAAGGGAAAGTGGATCATGGGCAGGATCAGTAGTTTCCTACCAGATTTGCATTTGCTAATTGGTGCTTCAGGATTTGGCAACTTGATTTCTGCACATGTTTTGGAAGAGGAAAGAAGTCTCCCCACAGAGGGGTGTATTATGCTGGGTGCAATTCTTATGCTGATAAGGCCAGGAAGAGAATCAGAGCAACATGTGTGAAGCATTTAAAACAAAAGTGCAGAATTTGTTTTGTGTGTGGTTTTCCCCAAGGAAACAAACTCTCTCCACTGACACACTGTCTCTAAATGGGGTTTCACCCATTAGCAGGCCCCAAACAAACGATAACTATTATATTAATGGCTACACACTGTACAGAAAGTCTATTGAAAGAAACCACTTTCCAGACACTGACTGAGGGAATGTGAGCATACTCATCTTGAATCTTACTAGCAAAACTCATTAAAAAAATGCTACATACATCTCAAACAACCACAGAAACAAATGGCTGTAGGCTTCACAGGTAGCACCTTGTCTCTGTAATAGATACTGCAAAGAAAGCAAAAAAGTCCATCACTTGGATGCAACAGTTTGTGTGCCCAGGCCTAACACTGTTATTTGTTGGGTAAGATGTTCCATACGTTAACAACATATTGTTTTAATACTGCCTGTTGATTCAGTCTCTGGACTAAAAACAGATTTCTGATGTAGAACTACTATCCTGAGTAGAAGAGGGTTGAATACCCTATTCCTCATGTAAAGATCTTGTGTAATTTTAAAACACTGTGAGTTTGTATGCTGATGGTTATTCAGCCATCCATTAGGTCCTCCAGTTCCCCATGGAAAGCCTAATAATTTCTACTATTTTCGTTCTCCATATATTCATTCTAGCTCCATGCATTACTCAGCTCCTTGTCTGGAAATGGGGATTCCAATTAGTTTCACTGCTTAGCTGAGGAAAGGATTTGAGCCCCAAGCTAAAAGGCCCACAGCACTTCCTTTGTTTCTCCAAGTGCTATTTTTAATGCACACATACAGGAGGTCATAATGCCAAAGGAGTTCTCAAGGATAAAGTAAAAATCAGGGCAGAGCAGCTGGACAACACAGGGAGCGGCGTATGAGGGGAACTGTATCAGCAGGAAGGCTGCTGGCTCCTGGAGGAGATGCACTGTAAATGACAGCACAGAAAACACCTGCTCTTTACATTCCCCTTCATGCATCTTCTTGTTTACTACCTTCTTTGTATGTCTTACTCTGATTAGTATTTATACGTAGCAATTCATAGGACAGTAGTAGTGTTGTAACCACAATGGTCTGAGAATCTAAGTGACAGAAAGTAAAAGATAATAGCTTTTATTAGACCAACTTGTATAGCTGTTGCTTGCTTTTGTAAAAACAAATCCTGTTCTAGCTGTTAAACCACAACCATATATAAAAATAGTTGGAAAGGTCAACGGTTTGTTTTGTGCTATTTACAGAAATGGCAACAATGTATATACGATCCAGATGTTGAAGTAAAAACTCTGGTGCCCAAACAAATGTTAGCATATGAGGATATAATTCCATTCCAACAGTAAATGGAGAAACTGCACTTTGAGTAGCACAGTCACTTTGTAAAGGCTAAATCAAAAATACAATTATTTTTTCTTTTAAAGTCATTCTTGATGGATTGTTCAAGTTACTGCCACTTGGAGACACTCAGAACTTTGAAGATAAATTCATAGGCACTGAAACATGTTAAGCAATTTGATTCTTTCCATAGTTTAAGTCATTTTACTTTAAAGAGGATGCTAAATATAGCACATGATTGATCTGTACATATGAGACAAGTCTGTATATGTCTGTATCAGATATATAGCTCTTAAGTGATTTGGTAATCTAAGGAATATCATCAAGAAAGAAAAACATTATAGTAACAGAATGATAATATCTCTCCAGAATAATTAATCATTTTCTTCCTACATACACACTCACAAATACACAGTAATACATTTTCTATAATTATTTCTGTGTCACAAAAATTCAGACCATGGAAAGGCAATTTACTCAGTACTAATAATCCCATATGTTTTAATTACTGTACTATAAACCAACAAATATTGCTTTCAATGAAAGCAATTACCTAAAAGCAGTAAAATATTCTTTATCGCACCCCTTGAGAGGAAAACAAAGGACTGAAATTTTCAGAAATGCTTTTTAATAGGCTAGGAAATTATCTTATGAGGGCATGCACAGATTTTGTATACACATATGTTTTCAAATGCTATTTTTCCTAGAAATCACAAAACATCAAGCTTCAAGTAGTGTTTCAGAAACATCAGGGGAATTCCTCACAGGTGATGGAAACTACCTTACAGTGCCACACTTGGAAATATTACATGAATGAAACATATCACATATTTTTGTACTCATTTTAATCAGAATGCCGAGTAAGCACTTGCAAGTGCTTCACAGACATCACTTTCCACATCCCCATCCAATCAAAGTCAGTAGCAAACTTCTGTTGATTTCAACAGCCTTTGCCAGTAGCTGGTACTAAATCAATAAAAAATTAATTAACAATAATAGAGGAATAATAATAACAGAAATATGTTAACCTAAAACTAAATTATAATATTAAAAATAAAATGTAATGGAGTTACCAAAAGCAATTTGCCCTTTCCAAAAGAAGCCATAAGTATAACAGAAGATTATATAAAAAATTTAAAGGAACATAATAAACTTCCTGATAACCAACATAGGTTTACAGAAAATTTCTCTTGTTAAAGTAACCTGATATTTTTCTTGTACGGGATTAAAAATTCAATAATAGTAATAGGGATGATGCAATAAGGAAAAAAAACAGAGTTTACCTTTACTAAACAGTCAGTTTTGAACTTGGAAGAAGGAATTTTTTTTTAAATAAATGAAAAATTAAAGAAAGAAAAAAAAAAAACCTTGGGAAAATCTTGGAAACTACGTAAAGATGTATCTCAATTAGAAATGGTTAAGTTGTGCTGCATTTATACGTCACACTGACAAAAGGCAGTACTAAGTCTACAGTTTAGTAAGCATACTGCTAAACTGAGGAGGCTGGTGAAAAGGCACAGAAATTATTATAGGACTTAAAAGAATTAGTTGGCAGAGATCTCCGTAGAACTGACATTTTTCATTAAAGATAAAAAAACCTACAAGCCATATGGACAAAATAGGTGTTAGCAAAGCATGCTGAGACAAACAGAGGTGCCTCCCAGAGAACAAAATCAACCTCTGAAATTAAGCAGCAATCAATATTAGGGAAAAAGTGTTCATTAAGTCTGGTTTGCAATTATGACCATACTCATTTTTCCATCATAGACTGGGAGGTGGAAAGAATAACTTTGCAAAATGGGGTTCTATTGGGTCAGCGGGGGTTCTGATGACAGAACACATGATAAGCATCACTTACAAAATAATTTTAAAATAGTGCAGAACATAATTCAGTACCTCATTCAGGAGATCTGAACACAGTCTATATCATTCTACCTGTAAATCGGTACTAAATATTACAATTAAATTTTCAGAGCACTCTCATAAGGTACAAGAAGAAAGGCATTATTTTAAGTAAGAATCAATTACAAAAATGTGATTGTACCCAAGTGGGGCTCTTAGGCCTGCATGCACAGAGCATGAGTAAGAAAAGTGAACAGGCCTTGAATTCCCTTGATCCCAATAAATTCCAGCTGATAATGAGAACAATTGGGACTGTGTGCAGCCAAGGCATTCATTAAAATAACTAATAAGGGATTGA
This sequence comes from Columba livia, assembly GCF_036013475.1. NCBI lineage: Eukaryota > Metazoa > Chordata > Aves > Columbiformes > Columbidae > Columba > Columba livia. The sequence goes on along the minus strand of NC_088603.1, from coordinate 23,602,194 downwards.
GTTGGACTTTCAGGAAATCCAAAACAGCTTAAAGGAAGAGCTGCTCCTCCTTAGGCTTGATCTGACCATCACTTACCCCATCCAGTTATCCAAACAGTTACCGGGAGTCATTACACAAGTGATGGAGATAATAAAGCACGGAGTACTTTTGCAGCAGGAACGGCAGATAGGTCCTCTCGCACCCATCAGCACAACCCAGCAGGTCACGTCACGCCACGTCGCATGCAGGTCCGCAGCTGCACGCCTACCCCACGGGTGACCAGGAGCAGCGCGAGACTCATGGAGGCAACGCAGGAGAAGGACCAACCAGACATTATAATAGTCAGAAACGGTGTAACTGCATTTTTAAAATTATGTCAGGAAGCTAATCCTTTTGAATTCCACACAGTCAAATGTTTATGATTTAGAGCAAATTTAGGAATATGTTTTTCATTTACAGCTTACATGACACATTGATATTAGTGTTGGAGACCATTTGCCAAGAGAAATTACAGGCAAGGTTTCAGCAGTTTGTCTCATGAAAAAGCTGGCACTTGTCTGTCAAGCTGCCTTTTATTTTGCTTCTGTTTTCAGGATTTCTTGATGAAGTTTATGATCTGATTCTGAACAGTTTACAAAACTCTAGTTAAAAGACATTCCTAATAAATATTTCCCACAAGGCATGAGGAATGTCTGTATCCTTCTCAGCAGCAGCTGCAAAAACCACTCAGTGGCAAAACAAAATAATTAAGTCCTGGAGTGCCAGGAATCTTCCAGTATCACTAACCAGAAACAATTTAAATTAAGACTTAAATATACAAAATACCTATCAGTATTTTCCAAAGAAGCTTCTGGTTTTGCCTGCCTTTTGATAAACTAAGAGAAAAGGGCTTTTATTTTCCACACAGAAAACAGAGTGACTACTGAGTTTATAAAAATTGTCTTATTTCAGATCTTCCAGTATTCTGAATGTCGCTGATCATCATAACCATTGATTTATACACTGCTGGTACTCCTCCGGGACACAGTCATGCGCTCGATGGGAACAGATGTGTGGGCTTCCTAAAGAGGATAGGGTTTCTGGACACGTCTTGCCCAACCTACTACTTCTCTACAGATTATTTTTCACTAACCACAGGAATTAAATCTGTGTTATAGTAAGAGGAAGCAGGTGGTGGTTATGCTCCATCCTAGTGACTGAGTGTCACTTGGAAGGATAGAGCAGTCCTGAAGTGCTGAATGCAAGCCTGAAATCCTTAGTTATGTTCATGATTCTTTAGTGCGTTTCCTCATGACCACAAACCAAAGGATCTCATGCTATGAATGCATTCCCTCTTACAAATAACGCCATGATTGGGGAGGGCTCTACTCCTTGTTGTAGCACAAGGAGCTGGGATGCTCCAGGGACCCTTCTGAAGGCCATGAGTCCCCTCGGCAGAGCAACTGGTGTGCACAGTGCACCTCATAAGTGACCACAGCTCAGATTCGGGCTCTATGAACACTCTCTGCTCTTCTGCGTGACAGGAGACACCAAGGCCCTTATATGAAGGATGATGATGCAGCAAGGAAGAACCATGATTATCTTTCTTGCCTATTGTGGTTGGAAAGTGGGGTGGTCACCCTGTGCCACTCCAGACAAGCACAAACACTGTTGTTTTTCTGATTAACAAACTTGCAGCGTGCTCTTTCCCAGTCCAACCTTATGACCACAGCTTGCTATGGCCCATTCTGCCATTATATCTCTGCTACTTCACAAGCAGATGGGATATGCCCTGGTCCAGGTCTCCTCAAATAGATCCACATGGTCCACAAGACCAAAAGAGCTTCAAAGAGGCCTTTGGAAACATGCCGCATTTTCTGGTGAGCTCTGCTGTTTACTCATGTAATCACAACACAAGATGAGAGTGTAAATGGTTTTGTGGCTACATGTAAGAAGAAATATTCTGCATGGAAAAAGAAACAGCCATTTGCTGAGCCACAGATGCTACCACAGTATTAAAAACTTCAAGGGGAAGGAATTAAAAAACCAAATAAGCACTTGACTTATTTGTTGACTGCTATGCAACTATTGCACAGCTGTGGGCTGGTGGCCAGAGCTGGTCACTCGCTGAAGGAGGGGAGGCTGTGAGCAGCACCTGCCTGCGCAGGGCAGCGGCCAGGCCACAGCTTTGCTAATGCCGAAGGTGGCATTAATGAAAATGGCCACAGAAAAGAGCTCCCATTGGATGCAGTTCTGAACACATAAGGACACTGAAGGAAGCGATTCATAAACACACCAGTGCAGCTACTGTATCCCCAACCTTTGCCTAAGGGGCTGAACCTTTTAAAAATATAGCTGATTCGATCTGAAAGCTCCTTTGTAAATACTTCAGCCGTTTGAACTTGTTAAAAATAACTAAATAAATAAGAAACATTGTATTTAAAAAAAAAAAAAAAGCTTATTGTAGAGACACTGTGGCAACTCAGGGGGGGGGGAAAAAAAGAAATAATGGTGGAGAAAATACTAAAATACTACCACTGGAAAATATACATTGTAACTATATTAGCTTTTTTTTTTTTTAATTACCATTCAAGGCAATGTTTCTGTGTATCTCACATCTGCATTTAATGTGAACATCACATTCAAAACTGGTTGAGATCCAAAATGAGCAAGAAGCAAGCCAGCAGATTTCAATGTTAAATTAAACTGCCACACAGAAATGCCAGCTAGAAAATTATTTTTCCTTGCTGTCACTTGCATCCTGAACTGGCAAAACATCCCACCCTGGGCCTCAGTTCTCCTCATGTCTGAAATGTCAGCATAACCTCTGTTTTTTAATTTCCCTGTCCACCTCCTGTATCTTTCCAGCTTGTTTCATTGCATATGAGCCTCTGGGGACAGGCCACTGTTGTGAAAAGTGGCAGAGGAAGGGACCAGGAAAGGAAAGTTGCTTCAACTAACACCCAGATTCAATAGTAGCATCTCCAGTAGCATCCCCCTTGGTGAAGAGATAAAACAGAGGGTATCAGGCAATAGAGGAGACACAAGCAGGAGACTATAAACACGTCTGCCAGCCTCAACTGTCAGTATTCAAAAAGTTGTCAAGAAAAAGGCTGCAAAAAAACCAAGAAAGTTGTGTGGTATCTGAGACAATGGCAAAGGGGACAATCCTTCCTGGTAGAAAATGAAGAGAAAGAAACGTGTCTTCTTCAGAGAAGTGACCAAGAACAGAGATGGAAAATATACAAACATAACCGAATACAAAATACAAAAGGGTAGCTAACAGAGGGATGTATAACAAAGCACAGGCAAATGCAGCAGAGGAAACAGAGAAACTGATTGTCAGAATAAAAGATGGGTTTGAAGAAGACAGAGAAAACAATGCCTACAAAGAAAGCAGCCAATGATGAAAATCTCTTTGCAGACAGACATTAGGGAGCAGGGGTGTATTTTAGTTTCTAATTTTTTAAAGCACTCTGTTTGCTACTATTTTATTTTTTTTTCTCCATAAATTGGCGAACCATAAAGAAGAATGAAAACTTTCTCTGTGAATGTCCATCACTGGCATTGTAACTAGAGGTGATGCTCAGATATAGGAGTCATACACACCAACCTCTAAATAGGCATACTGCAAGAAAACAACTGACTAAGGCAGGGAGAGTCCTTTCTGACAACCTATGCATTTTAATTTTTTCTCCCCCTCTGCCCCCCATACTTCCTTTAACATTCCTCAAAGGTATATTATTCATAAAATACAATTTTACCACAGAGGCCTGCTTCAGCATGCTTTTGATATTAGCAGAAGTTCAGTTATAAATAGTGAGCTGATACTTTTTCCAGTGAAAACTAAAATCTTGAATCTTGCTCCTTTCAAGTATTCAACTACTTTTCAGTTACTTTCAGCTACTATGGGCCAAATTTGCAATCCACTCCTAAAAAAATTAGTGCTTTTCTCTCAGGACCCTCAGAAAATACTTACAGAATATACTATAGACAGTAAGAATGGCAAGAGAAGAAAAATATAGAGAGCCTTATGAACAGAAGATATTTGTTCACAGGAATAGCAATTAAGAATACATTTTAAATGTACTTGAGCCTTTTTTTTATTTACTCATCTGTAAATGCTATTTCAGAAGCAGTTGAAATGTTGATTTAAATATCATGATAGAAGCCAAACATCTTAATTTCCTTGCAGCCTTCTTGTTTTTGCACAATTTGTGACAGGACTTTTATCACATTATAGAAAGCATAGCTCCTTAGGAAAAGTTCATATTTAAGTTGGATTCTGACACTGTTAGGAACAATAAGGACACATTTTGACAGTGTAACCCATACAAATACTGGTGTAATATCATTAAAGACAACAAAAGAATGACATAAAAATAGGATCCAGCTCAAATCAAATTTTAAATCTATGTGTTTGTGTGTGTTTATGTGCATATATACACTTGCACAGAAAGTTCACCTACAGAGAACCGTTGCCATTCGTAATATCACGTCCTTAACTTGTATTTTCATATAACATTAGTAAATGCATTTACTTTTATTAAGATGACCTGAAATTCATACTACAAGGTAAATCTTGACCTTTCAGAAACTGTGACTACACCATTAATCCACCCACCAAGACAAAAACAAGTTTCAGCAGCCTACTCTCGGTAAGGTACAAATATGTACACAAAACTATTATTTCCAACAAACACCTCAATGTTGTGGACTTAGAGCTCTTCAGCAGAAAATTCTTCCTGTAGAATTCTTTTAAAATGCATTTGTTATAAAATCATAGTTCTAAACCAGCCTCTTTTGCTCTCCTTCTAACAGCGTCTCTGCCATCTGCAACCAGCAGGATTCACATGTGGTTTTTAACTCATGTCACTGCATATGAAGAAATTGCCACTGTTTAAAATGTGTTTACAAGGGAAAAAATCTGAAATTTGAGTGGCTCCCACTGCAGCCTGAGTGGTTCATCTTTATAGCAGAAAAACATGTAGCAATTGAGCACAAGCTCTTACACTGAACCAAGCAACATCATGTTCAATTATTAGGAGCTGAATTACTTAACAAAGCATTTCTATTTACTATATTATTTATTCTCTTTTCACTTCACAGAAGAAAAGCAAAAAACTATCTAAAAACAGCTGTGCAAAAAGGCTACTTCAAAAACTCATTACTTAAAGCATATACCATATTTCGCTTTAAGTTGAACTATTGTTCAATCTTCCCTCATCAGCTGAAGTTCACAGTGTGCTACTACCTTATAATGTTCCCAAAAGACTGTCAACACATCCAGAGAAACTTCATTCCCAACTATCCATCTCATTCTTTTTTGAGGATTAGCTGTAGTGCAATTGCTGTATCTCCAGTACTTCACATTCAGTTATTAAAATGTTAACAGCTACTAGTTTTCAGCAACTCCATCTTTTAATATCCAGGGAGGCTCTGCATGAGTATCATAATTTGCCTTTATGGTAAACTGAAAGATGGCAAATGAAATTATAACACTAAAATGTTAGTTACACTGCAATAGCTACTATGTAGTAACAATAAGAATATCAAAGCCTACAATGGTACTTGGGAAAATAACAAAGAACTTAAAATATACTACTACAGGTGAATTCCATACGTAGCAATAGCACTTGTGCTATAATACAGCCTCTAAAATCTCCATTGAAAAATGACGTTTCACTGGCACTGGGTCTTGAACAAACATATCCAGTCATTACTTACTGGTTTAGCGTGACATCTAGGATGAAAGATGATCCAAAAGCATCAACCTGGAAGCTGGCTCGAGCAATGTGGGTAGACTGCAACATTGAAAAGACTGGAATTAGTATTCAGCCACAACAAAGCCTATCATACAGCTTTCTGAATCCAGAAAGTAAACATATTTAGTAAGTAACAATATGTCATTAACCAAATAAAATTGCATTGAAACAGAAAAAGCAGTCTATGATAATGAATAAAAGATACCTATTCTCTGAATCTATGGGGCTTATTCAAGAATTCCCAAGAACACGACCTGTGAGTGGGAGGTTCTGCCTTAGTAACCCTCCTCTTAACCCATCCACACCATAAGAAATGGCTGTTCTCTTTGAACTTCCATCCTGGGCAAAACCCTGAGCAGAGGAAAGGGGAAGCCTTCCCCTTGCCACTGTGTTCCTTGTTCCTTAATCTGACTCTGGATATAGGCTGGTGAAGAACAGCTGAGATGTCACCGGTTTGGTCAGACCAGGATACACTCACAAATCTCACTGACATTACCTGAAATAAACTGTTCAGACAGACAGACTCTTATTTAAGTCCATGCAATGAGGTGATAGCAATGAGCTAAAATCTAATTACTTCAATTTTCTGTAAATCTCTGACTCTCCACTCTGTAACCCATCTCTTCCAAAAGGCTCCCAAAACTCCAACCGAAAAAACATGGGTGCCAGAATAACATCTCTTTCTCTTTGCCATATATCTTCCCTGAATTAACTGGTTTCATTCAGTCCTATAGAGAATAAATATGGAAATACTTTGTAACTCATTACATGCCAGAAAAAGAACATTTATTCTAGCCATAGGGGAAGAAAGCATTCAGCTATCCCATGGAAAAGCAACAGTTGTTTCTAGACCTGAAAACTCCCAAGAAACGGAACAGCCATGTCATTTAGCTAATTAATAAGAAAAGCTACTTTCAGACATTTTGGAGCAGTTTCAACTTTGTTCTTATTTTCTTTCCATTGAAATCTGCACATTAAGATTTGAAGCATGTAGACAGAGGAATCTAAGAAGAAACAATGAAGAACCACTTACAACTCTAAACTACACTATTCTAAATAAATACAATACAGGATAGTACAGCTGTAACAAATGATTTATTGAAAACTCTGGGAAACTCAGGAGAGGATGGGATAATGTGAACCATCAAACTCACTCTCTCTAAAACTACTGGCAGGCTTTCAATAGGCATTAAATCCAGAAGAAATGAGAACACCAGTTTCCCTGGAAAAGAACAGGAACAAAGAAATGGGAAGTCGCTTTTCTGAGTTGCCCTACAAATGGAATGGTTTCTCTCTTTTTTTGTCTATATACATAAGCATGACTATAAATAAATAAATAAATAAATAAACCCTAACCATTAACAAATATTTACAAACAGTTGATTCCTTTAAAAAACAAAAAAGTCAAGACAGCTTCTCTTATTAGAGAATGGTCAGGCTGAGAGCTCTCTGTAAAAATGCCCAGCTGTGCCACTGCAGTGACTGTGCACGCAAAATTGCATGATGAGAAATTCCAGATATTTAAATTACTCTTTAGAGGGATCCAGTATTAACTGGAAAGCTTATTAGAAGGCCCCTCAATAGATTCAGTTCAGAGTCAGATATCCTTCCAGCTATCACCATTACATATAACCTGCTCTGTAAAACAGGCCAGAGGTCTTCACTAAGTGGTTCTTGTAATTTCTGGATGATTAAAAAGCATTTCTCTTGAACAAATGTATAATCTTTGACCAACTAACTGAATATAACACGTATTTTACCTTATCTGGGTAAATGATTTCCATGACAAATTACCATCGATATTAAAATCCTACTTTCTATCCAATAAAGCCTTGGGGAAAAAAAAAAAAAAAAGGCAGTAATTTCCTCACGTCACCCATTTTGATCCCTTTTTGAAATTAAGGGATTCAAGCTTGCCCCAAATGACCCATGACACAGCCAGCTGGTACCTGCAGGGCAACAATGGACACCAACAGCATGTACAGACACCCATAGCACGTATAGCCACCCACACCTAGGACCACCATTTAGCTGTTTCTGGCCTGCAGCAGCTATCACATCCAAAACAGAGCAAAAACAAGCATCAACAAATTATCGTGGTAGCATTTGCATTTCTCTTCCAACCCTCAGGCAACAGAGTTTGCTTTGAATGATTTTAAAAATCTCTCTTCTCTTGCTAGATGTGAATTTTTAGGCTGCCTCTCATAAAGAGGATGTGACAGCCAAGAACCAAGAAGGTACTAGGGGCCATGCTCATTTTGTCATTCCCACTGCAGCACATTTATTAACCTTAACTAACCTTCATTTACCTACCTGCACCACTACCACCACTTTCTGATCAAAGGAGTAACGGCAGCCCCGCTGTTTGCTTTTCATCATTACATTATTAAATGTAAAGAACACTGTACAGCACTTTATTATTTCTGTTTGTTAACAACATAGCTACATATGTCATCATTTAGCTCTGTATGCAGTATAACTAAACCTCCTATATGACAATATGCTGGTACCAAAAGAGAATTCATCAGTAAGGAAGAATATAAAAAGCCTAAGTTAAATTTCTAAACGTACGTATACTGAAATGTATATCAAAATGTATTCACCTCATTCACTGTAAGAGAAAAAATGACCAGGGCTTTTTGGCTTGGTTTTCTTTTTAACTGCTAGGTATATTGCATCATATCGATTTGGTCTGGGAAATTTCCTCCCTTGAACATGTCTCTAAGATAAACAATTACAAGGCTAATGTATTTCTGAGGTGACCCTGGACCACAGTTATTCCCTGACAGAAGCTGTTAATGTGGATTTAAGGTAGAAAATGCCTATTAATAAATGAAGATGAAAAACATTACACAGAAGTAACCACCGCCAAGACAAGTGGTGCAAACCCAGGAAGCTCACCACTAAGTTTAAGCTCAAGTGCAATCAAGCACATCTGAGAAATCAGGATGCACATTTTGGATAGCCAGACAAACTCAGCCCTTTCCAGAAACTGCAACCCTTCCTTTAACCCTGATATGCGGTTGTAAAACACTGCAACACTGTGTGCTGTGGGCTGCTGCCAAAAATGGACAGTTCTGCTCCATCCTGGCCACATGTTTCCATCTGCTCTCCCTTGTCAGCTCGTGTGACTACCCAGAAAGTCAGACCAGCATCAGAAAATTAATCACTACTTGGAGTGGATCCGTTTTCTGTCACACAGATAAGCTGATCCAAATAAACTACATAGTCGCACCATTAGTAGATGCGATGGAAAGAAGCTGGAGGGGACATACATGAGAGAATGAAGAGGAAGACAGATTTCCCTTTCAATGACAGCTAACAGATCTCATTCAGCGTAACAAAAAACTGTACCTTAAGACTGCCAGCCAGTACATTTTTTAGGATAATAATTCTTCTGAATATCTAGTCAAGAACCACAAAATAAAGAAAGGGATTTCAGGAAGTCTTGGCTCTACGTTATTTTGAGCACATCTACCTGCCTGCTCAGTGAATAGGTAAAACGGTCAGCTGCAAAGGAGGCTTACACTCATAGATATACGTCAATAAAAGAACCTAAAGAAAGAAAATAAGAACTTTTATTCCATCTATACCACCTCATTCGAGCAGAAGTAACAAGAAAGACACCTGCAAAGGCTCCTCTAAACCACTGAAGCAAGACAATCCATTATGTCATTCAGTAACTTTCTCAGAAAATTCGACGCTTTTTTAACAGGCATAAGCATGACACATTGAGAGATGACAACTGAGTCATAAATGGGGAGTTCTTGGAGACCAGGAGAGATGCACTCAATGCAGAGTATGAACAGGACCCAGGAAAGGAGAATCTAACAACTTAATGGAAGAGTGCAGTGCTGTACCTCCGACACAAAATGTTCTGAAATATTAATGTCACACAACTGAAGAAGGAAAATACCAATAACAACTCTGAAATTAACTGCAGTACTTTCAGATGGAATTTCTAGTGGCACATGAAGTGTACTATCCTGCAAGCCCCCCTATAGAAAATACTAAGCATTCCATGCATCTAATTCAACTATGCAAGAGAGAACTTCTGTTCAAGACTGTAAAGTTTAAGCATCTCAGTGAATGTCCGGAAGGAATCAAAAATAAATGAAGTGAAAAGGATTACTTCAAATCACTAAGTATAAAGATATTGTACCTAAAACAAATATTGAAAGCTTGAATCCTATAAAAACAAAAGCGGTAGGCAAACCTTCCTGCCAAACCAAGAGGGATGTGATTCCAATTATTTTAATTCACCTGCTCCATGCCTCAGGGATAACTGCAGTAACAGAGGAAATGGGCAATCAGTACCAAGCATGACTATTCATTATTGCAAAGAAACACAACAGAATAACGATGATTTCTGATACAGTCCCTTCAGTACCCCTGCCGGGGATTGGTTTTCTCCAGAAACTGGCCCCGAAGAACGAGCACCTGCAAAGGAAATGCACATACATAAACTGCACCCAACGTGTATCACTGCACATCAATGCTGAGCCTCATTCCACTGGCCTGCAGGTAACGTTTGGAAGATTTTCATTTCCAATAGGTCAAATATTTTAACTACCAGCAAAACATTTACAAGCTATGCAGTTTCTTGAATAATCAAACTAACAAGAATTTTGAAAGAAATATTTTAGACATTTTCCTCACATTGTGTATGGTGGGTGTGGAAAGCAGCATAGTGGGTTGAAAGCAGCATAGTAACATAATGACTAATTAAAATAAGAAAAAATATATTAAAAATATATTATAATTAATAATAGATAAATAGATAACTAAAAATACATTATGACATAACATGCAATTCCTCATAATATGTTTCTTACTTCTGAACTACCCTTCATAAAGCACTTAGATGCTTTTTAGTAAGTTTTGCTGGAAGAGATAACAATTTCTTTCAAAAGAGAAGAATGTCTTAAAATATGATGAGAAAATCTTATTCATAAGCTTGACCTGTGTTGTAAATAATTTTATATTTACTACTACTTACAACATTGTGTTTTCTAATGACAAGATTCTGATCAAATTTGTAGACTTGAAAAAAAGCATCAAGAGAATCATGAGAGAAAACAATACAGAATGTTATAGCAAGAGAACTCAAAAGCTGTGCTTCAGAGCTTTTAAGAACAATGACATTTTATAGCAGACATTCTGGGAGTCAGTCAAGTTTATAAAATAATAGATCCTTTAGATATTAATTTAATTTCCCTCCCCTCTCTGTTTAATAGTAGAATAGAACCTTCAGCTTGTTAACAATCCTTTAAGTGTGTGTGAAATGATTGTTTCTTAAGTTCATTAAGGACAGAGGTAAGTCCATGGGAAATCAAAATACATACATCAGTGAAATTAAATGAAAAATATACTAAACATTTTATGCAGATTTGCCTAAAAATAATTGTAACTATCATTTTAAAAATCATAATTACACATAAATTTATGCTACAGTATATGAATACAGTGCTAATTAGCACATGTACACATTATAATAGGAGAGGTTTCAGCCTTAGTTATGTTGTAAAAAATCCTGAGTAAATTGTATTAATAGTAAATCCAGTATATTGTTGCTGTATGTAAAATAAGAAATTTGTTCAAAAACTTACTTTTCTATTTGTACTGGGAAAAAAAAATTTCCTCAGGGACAGAATTCAGAAATAAGCTTAGGTCTAATAATAAAAACAAATATCTCCAAGCCAAAAAAACCTTCTTTTTAAAAAACACAATAAAATATAAATGCAACATGATTTCCTCAGGCCGTCTCTATTGCCATTTGCAAATATCTAATGTTAATCAAAAGTTCAGTGACACCGAACTGGATTCACATCTCACAGCATATTAAAGAACTGCAAAGTCTCTTTTTTACTTTCTCTAGCATTCTCAAAATATCCATGGGCACTCATTTCCTATATTAATCATCATTATTTGCCGTTCTTTATGCAAGCTTTCTCTTTTTATCCATTGTATAAATCTAAGTATCTATGGGGCTTTTTCTGGAAAATAAAAAAAAAAAAAAAAGATACTTCATGAAAAAACTGCAGAATAGAACCATGGTTTGATGAAAAGGCTTTTACAGCTGCCTCTTTGGGGTACATTTAGTACACAAGTCATTTATTCTGAGGAAAATATAGAAATAAGAAAAGATTTTAAGAGGTCCATGTTCATTTTTGAATCCTGGATCACATTTCTGTTCTCCATGCCAAATGAGGGTGAGGCAGAGGGAGAGTCAAACACCATCCGCCAGAGTGCAGTGCAATGGCCCAGTTCACTTTGGTGGGGTTTTGCCAGCTCTCAGCAGATGTAGATCTTGACAAAGTCATAAACATGACCTGAAATAGCTTTTTTCCTCATAAACATCATAGTATCAATGAAATCAGAGCCAGAAACAAGGACTACTTGTACCCCTAAAATGGGAGGAATTACTCCTCTCAATAGTAAATTAAAAAAAAAAAAACAAACAACTTTTATTATGTGTGGGTTTGAAATCAGCGAATGTTTGAATTTACTCAATATGGTAAAGTAAAAGAGATCCCCAGAAATATCGATGCGGGGAACAGCACCAGAAAAAAGCAGTCCTGAGCACAAAACAATGCAATATATTACACAGTCGCCACTGCTGCAGATGCAGCCCCTGGGTAGCAGCAGGGATCCTTCTGACATCCCGCAGGGGTGTGATGCTGAGTTCTGATGGACTCGGCTGTATCTGCTCACACATCTCATCCTAGACTTCCACTCAGCACTCCAAAACCATGAGCATCTTTGAACAGTTGCAACAAACTGACTAAGAAAAAATAATTCTTATTTTCCCCTGAAAACTTCCCTTCTTGCTCACATTTCTCACCTCCACTTCATCTTTCTCAAAAAATTCACCCAAGGTTAAATGGAGCAAGGAAGACAGGAAAACTATCGGGCTGTCACTGCTAGCAAATTTAGCATGAACAACCATTTGATCTCACAGATCTAAGAGGACAAATTTAAGTAACTGAATGGGCAAGATGTTGCTTCCCAAGAGGCAATCTAACTCTTGTTTTCAGCACCAGAAAACCCCCATGGTAGCAGATCTTACACTCGTTGTGTTTTTATGTATGGAGGATAACACTCATTTGATTTAAAGAAAATTTCATTTATAACTTGGTTTCCTATGAGACTAATTACTGCAACTGCTGTTGTTGTGAAAGTCTTCATATCCCAGTGAAAGGAAGAACTTCTTCTGAAAGGGAAGCAGCAAAGATTCATGTGTAAAAGGTCACATTTAACTAATATGCAAGAGGTCTTGCATATATATCACTACTGGGACAAAACCAGAAAAATCGGTGACAGCTCAGCCCTGTGTTTTTAAAATGCATTTGACAAGGCTCTTTGTCAGAGACTAATGGCTAGGAAAAGTATGATAAAATATGTTATTTTAAGGGTGATTAATAAAGCACTAGGTTACAAATAGGAAACAAAGGAAAGTCAAGAATGAAAACCTGTAAACTTCAAAATGAACTGCCATAATTCATACAAAAAGCTTTGATGACCATTGAAGACCACACTTCTAAAACCAAAACAGGGAACAGAGACCCCACAGGGACACAGCAGTTTCCATTGCCCCCCAACAGCAACTGTAGATTTCAGAAGGTCAGATATAACACAAAGAGCAATGCTAGATATTATACAACAGGTGTAGGGCAATGCGTTCCATCTGCCCCACTAGATAATACAGGGCTTGACCGTGCAACCACCCAGTGAACCTTCTTCTTTGTGAAGAAGCATGAGGTGAGAGGGAAAGGACTCCAACAAGGATAACCTCTCTCCAAGGAAAGAACCACTGCTGATTTCAAGTGGGCAGAACCCCAAGGAGATGCCACTCTTGTGCAGCTGCAGCATGAGGCAAACAACCAAGGCACAACGTGTCTGCAGGGACAGAGAACACCCAACAAGGCCAGCACTTGAGGATGAACCCATCTGGATCACTGTGTCACTCAGCTGCAGAAAGCACTATTGTCTCAAGGACACCATTTAGGCAGGAAGGAAAGCTCAACGGATCTAACAGTTAAGAGGAGTGAAGGCATTTGCCTCACTGAAGCAGATGGCGCCTTGATGTCATTTTTAGCTGTGTGTTTTCCAAGCTCTGAAAGGAATCAATAATGTTTAGAGAAGGGTCCCTTTTCCAGCATCTCTTGTAGGCTTCAGAAACAAAAGAACAGAGTTCCACTACCAGAAGAATCCGCAAAAACTCCCCATTAACACTGCCTTTACATTACAAATAAAGCGTTCAAACATAATAAAAAGAGTGTATGCTAAATTTGCTCCTTTATACAAGCACCAATGACCAAAACATTTTTTAGCAACACAATGACATATTCCAAACATTTTCAACTGGTCTTACATTTAGTTTGTATACAGAAGACAGCTTACTAAAAGATTAGCTCTTCCCACTAAAGTAACAATCATTCTTTGACACCTAGTGCCAAGCAACATGGGTAACTTTTCCCATAAAGGGTTCATCAGGTAACAGCAGAAAGTTTACTAACATTTTGTCAACACACAGGCTAGAAAGAGCTTGACAAAACTTGCAGCCTTAAGCATGCCAATACATTGCTCAATCAACTCCACAGATAATAATTTCTCAATACGACTTGCCCTCTGCATTCAAGTATCAAAGTCCTATTTAAAGTTTAGAAGTGTGAGAAAAGCAAAGTTCAAAACTCCTTTTCCTCTTGATACAGCCTAGGACATCAAAATGAATCAACATTTTCACAGTATATATTTTCTGAAACAGCTGAAGGATTTTTTTTCATTCCCACAAAATTTCAGGGGCTGAAATACTCTAAGGAGACATTTCTGGAACAGATCATGTTCCCACATACTGCTATTCTTCTGAGCAATTTTTGAGCACACTCACATACATCACAGTTTCAGAATCAAAGCACTGTCGAAAGGCATTTATCCACACAAACTTTTTCTAAACCTTGTACTAATATTACATTCTGGGGTATGCTTTTTCTAAAGCATGGTCACTTGCTACAGTTTTCTGGTCTGGTAACATTCACTTCATTTAGAGAAAAATTTTAAAAATAAGAGAGAGATTGCAGAGTGAATTTGATGTAGGTAGACAAATCAGAGCTCATCAAATTGCCAGAAGAATCACCACATTTCACTGTCCGATGGCAAATGCCAGCTGCAATGCCCAACGCCAAGCTTCTTTCTTTATCTGAACCAAATTTTCAAGTTGGACTCCTACTGACTCAACAGTTAAACAACTCTACATCATTTGTCATTTTCTCTGATTTCTACATAATCATGTCTTCAACTTCAGGTGACACTGGCTTTCCATTTGAACATACCCAACCAGCTAACCCCCACTGTGCAAGTGCGTGTCACAGCCTGGCCACATGCTCAGCACTCCCATGCAGCTCCTCAGCCATCTTTGCTGCTCAACATTCAAACAATGAAGTTTCTGGGAAAAAATATGAGCCTTCACTCGCAGTCATCCCACTAAAGTATTAAAAAAGTTTGCACAGATGTAATTTTCTGTGCACAAATTTCTCCTCTGCACTGAACATGCCTCCATCTGAGCAGAGGCATGTTGTTCCGTGCTTGGCTGTGGCTCAGCACAGCTGCACGGTTCATCCCCGCAGCAATGACTTCTCCTCCTTAAATTAATGCAAATATTGCAATAGCTTCAGAGGAGTACTATCAGGGAGCATCTGTGGCTATGAAAAGCCAAACTTCATCTGACAAGCTTCTGCAATCCTTTACACACTCCAAAAGGCATCTCCTCAGAACAGCATATCCATACATTACCCAGGAGGCCACTGGCAAGCCAAAGGGAAGGGGATGACTAGAAGACCTCAGAAGGCTTTCTTGTCTGAAAGGTTTCTACAGACAATCATAGCAAATTTGATGTATTTTTAAATAAATTAAAGAAGTGAAAACTACAGAGAAGAGAGACAAGATGGGAGTCACAGTGATTTCTGGAGATGTTAAATAGCTAACATAATAGTTTTGGTTAACATGCGAGAAGCCAAAAATTACACTGTTTCTAGAGAATACAATACTTTAAAAAAAGATTATTTAGGAACCAGAAAACTGAACCATATCAGCAAACGAATGAGAAAGAGATTCGGCGTAAGAAGACACCACAATCCTGTGTCCAAGAGTGGTGGACTTGATCCTCTGAGAGTACTGGACTTATCCTTCATATTCATAGTTACCCAGACTCAGAGAATAGACATGGGCCTACGTTGGCAACCAAATCATCTGACAACAGCCCAGTGAGCTACTTCCTCTGAAGCAGAAGGGTCATCTACTCAGGAGGAGAAGTAGCTTTTGCTCAAACCCATGTGAGCCAAAAAGAAGGATCCTCATCCTCACAAGGGAGAGAAGCCTGGCGTGAGGTGGCCACAGTAAGTGGAAGGACCACAAACCTCAGCACAGCTGATCTGAGAGGGAAAAATGCTGAGACAGCACTAGCCAGGAGCACCCACAATGTAAAGAGCTGAACCTTATCAGGCTTTTGAAGGTTTTAAGCAGTTCAACTGACCTTTAAGCAGTGTTTGACACGATAATGGCAGAGCCCTAAGAAAAGTTGTTAGGCTTGAGTCACTTAAAGACTGGTATGATTATTGAGAAGATTACAAAAGGGACCTGCAGTACCAGAAGAATAATATAATACCACATCTGCCATGACAGGGTAACCTATACATCCATAATGGTCTTGTGGCAAACAGTTTAAAGTGAGTGTTAACTTCATATGTAGTTCCTGCATAATTTGGGTAAATCTCAGTGAAATTTATCATGACACTACTTGGAATGCAACACGCTTCTGCATGATGAATGTGTTACAGTAGATCATTAGCCATAACAAGGGTCCCAAAACAGGTATCTTCAGTGAAACAGAGGCAGAAAGAATGTTCAGTTTGGTCCTGCACTCAGCAGCACCAACACAGATCAGGAGTGAATACAGATATATTGATTATCAGAGCTGGAAAGGACTTCTCTGTCAGACTTTGTAGTGACTACACTGCTCATGACAACAGGCAAATGTTGGAAAAAATACTTTCTATAAGGATTGTTATATCTGAGCCTTTAAGATCCTTCATGACTGTATAAAAGCCTGTTTTATGAGATTAAGCCATAGCTTCTGGAATATCTTTCTTTTCAGCTCTGCTATGCTCTAAGCAAGAGAAGGTATCACAAAATAAAGATCTCCTGTGCAGCCCTGTTACCCGGACTAGGATTTTCAAAGATACCTATGTCTTCAACCACCCCTCAAAATCTGAGTCCTGATACAATATTTCTGCAACATCAACTTTGAAGCATCAGCTACCAGAGGTTTTTTGCTGGATGATTTTTTGGACATATGCATTTATTATCATAATAAATCTCATTATCAAGAAGAGAAAGGCTTTCCCTGAAATGGGCTTGCAAAGAAGGATAAATTAGAAATTTTATATATTCTTTGACTGTAAAATACCAAAACACACAATGAGTATACATATTTTATACAAAGGTGTATCTGAAAGTCCCTCCTACATTAGAGATCAAAGGGCACTCTCAATGCCCTTGCATCATGTGGCAATCTATAGCAAAGTTTGGCTTTCAGCACTTTTTTTCCTTCTTCGAGAAGGCAGGGCTTACACCAAGGGTATTGATATTTTAACTGCCATTCACATATTCATAAAATATTGCTGGGTTCATGAAGTATCTTATCCTGTATACATTGGACACCCAGTAAAGGATCACACACATTTTGCCTAACACCTTATAAACCTTAAGGAAAGAGGGAGAAGAGGCAACAAAGCAGGAAGAAAATAAAATCTGGCAGTAAACTAAATGCATGTAGTACTCACTACAGCTTCAGTTCCAGTTTAGCCTCCTCCCCCTTTGGTTTTGTGATAGCTGATAGAAAATTGTGCCAAAGTTTTTCCAAGAGATAGCAGTAATTTGATTAAGTGGGCAGAAAAGAACTTTTTAAATTGGGCAATTTCTCATGATACCTCTCTTTTCAACAATCATCCATCAGTCACAAACTCTAGAGCTGTTTTATAATCCACTCAACAGTCAGAACTTAATTTTTAACAAAGAAAATTACTAATTGTTTGAGCTACCCAACACAGGAACTTATAATACCAACAGAAGATGACAGCATCAGAACAGAAAGTGAGACTATTTTAGACAAAGTCAGCAGTTTCACAAGCAACTCCAAGGAATAGGAATATTCTGTTCAAAGACCAGAGCAAGAGGCCAAGAAGTCAGCGAATCCAATAGCAAAGACTAGGCAACACCTGAATAAATAATGAAGATTTCACTCCAGGTACAAGCAGAGATATGCGAGTTCAGCATGACAGAGCAGAGCTTCTCTGCAATTGACTATTAGCTATAAGAAGCTATCTAAGGAATCTGTAAGCTATCCTTCCAAATCTATGTGTGGAATTGTACCATTTGGTCACAAACAATTCAGAAATGCAGACTGTGGAAGACAAATAAATACTTTGCTGAAAACTACTGAGTCACTCTGGACTACAAACAACATGTACTTCTATCTCCAGACACAGTTCGGTCCTAGAGCCCTTCAGGCCAGGCTCCCTACACCCAGATCAGCCCTTTTACTCACTCAGAAGGAATTCAGCATACCTTCATGGCAACTGGCAACGAAGCAAGTGAAAAACACGTTGAGAAATAGAAGTTGCTATACTATGAATATATTGCACAACCAGCAGAGGAGATGAGTGAATCTATGCCCATAGCAGGTCATTGACTCAGGACCTTGTTCCCACTGAAAATCATAGCAAATCACCCAAATTTCCATATCAACATCTAGATATATCAAAAATGGAAAATGCAATAAAAGCCACAAAAGGAACAAAGCTGTCCCTCAGACACAAGGTGCTGGCCTCAAGGAAAATTGGGCTCCTCTGCTGGCACTGAGTGGCAGTCTCCAGCTGAGAGCTGCGAAGTTACTCTCAGGGTTACTCTCAGGGTTGAGGGGAGGCATCCTGCTGGGAGAAGGCATGTAAAGGTCTGGTACTGTGATCTCCAGCTGGGAAACGAATCTCATCTTCACAACCAGAACATCTGATCCACTGAAAATTACTAAGAAAAAGGTCCTCCAAATGAGGTACTGACATAGAGTACAAACTCCAGTTCGTGCTTTGTTTTGCTCTCCTTCACAGGTCAAAAAACAAACACAGGCAGTGGGGAGGAACGCTTACACATTCCCATATTTTAATGAAGAACAGGCCTGCACAGTATTGACTAAAAGAAAATATTAAGAAACTTGTGATTTCCCACGTTTTTCTTACAATGTCAAAATATGGCTCAAGCCATGGAGTTAAAAGGTTCCTTATAAATGTCCACAGTAGGAACTAACTTCCTTTTTAAACACAAAAAACATTAACTTAGCCTTCACTGAATGCCCCTGCCATAGACCGCGTTCAACTTCTAATAGGCTTATTTATGCAACAGTAAATTAAGTGCCCATTGCTAAGATCCTGGATTGCATTAATTATAATTTTAATATTAGCATGTTCTCAGATATATCTTATCGTGATTATTCTCTAGGTTAACTGCTATGCAGCTGCTAATAGGCCTCCTTCAGGGAACAGAGAAACTGAAATACAGGAATGTCATGGATACTGGTAATGACTCTATTCTGTGGTGGAATCAAAAGCAGAAACCCAAAGTCATGTGAATTCTCCAATGTCCACTACATACTGTACATTAAAACATTAATGACATGAACAAATATAATAGCCTACAGTATATCCTTTGTGCTGTGCTCTGGAGTCCAGCAATATTGGACAACTACAACTGTGAACACAAGGATTTCTTAAGCACTTACATTCTGGGTTTCTAGGATGAGTACACAGACTATATCCTTTACTATTTAATAGTAAAGCATGCATGTAGAGAAGTCACTCAATAGTTATGGCAATGGCAAGAACCCAAAAAAATAAAACCAACTAAACAAAACAAAGGATGTTGCTAGAGAAAAAACTCAACACATGTTAAAAAAAAAAAAAAACAAGCACAGATTTTTAGAAATCTATCAACCATCACTTCCCAGTCACTTCTGCCTTCAATTTCCTCCATTCACCTCCTCTTCTCGTATTACTCTCCTCTGGCTCAAATCCATCATAAGCCTGTTCTGAAATTCCTGATCTGCAAAGGCCATGCTTTTCTTCTGCTCTCCCCTGAAAGATCATCTTCATTTCCCTTTGTGCAATGCCAAACTCAGGCTTGCAGCCCTCTTGTATGACTTCTGCCCTTTCTGCAGCTAAAGCTTTCATCCAGGAATTAAAGGAATCTGATCCAATTTAATGTGACTTCCTTCTCTCCAGCTTATCTCTCTCTCTCTCTCTCTCCTTTTATCTTTATCCAATTCAAAACACAATTATATTGTTTTACATTAATTCAACAGCTACATCCTCGTTGCCTAGTCCTCCGACTGCACCATCCCATTCAGGTTTCTTTGCTTTTCTGGACACGGCTACTTGTCCTCCAGCCATCAGAAATTTTTCTTGAATGCTTCAACCTCATCCGAGAAGCATCCTCCCTAACTAATCCACAAGGCCGCTAGCTTTGGTTTGAAATCTCAAGACTAGTTTTTCTAACTCTGGATCACAGCTGTCCAAAAACAGCTGTGGACAGAACAGCGCATGGAGACAAACTAATACATATGAAAATGTTATTGATGGAGAATGAACCTGTGTTCTCCCACCCTTTATATGCCACTGATCTTAGACTCTTAAGTCTTCAGGGCAGGCATGGGGGTTTTCATGTGTGAGCAGAATCCAGCACTCAGCAGCTTTGTATCATGTGACTTCTACCAGCCACCCAAAAGCAACCATAGAAGTTAACTCAGTCCATAACTTTGATAAGCATTCTGGCAGAGATAAGGGTGCTGGTTTTTTTATGGGATGCTAGACTTTAAGAGTCAGGATATTAAATTACTCAACTGCAACAGTTGACACTATTACTGCAAAAATAACTTCCTAAATGCAGCCTCTACAAAACTCCAGCTAAGCAAAGGCACTGGCGCTGCTGGCCCCTTACTGCTGAGCTGACTCAGACCTCCAGAAGAGGGACACGGTATCTTGCATTTAGGATGTAACCATGCCCTGTGCAAGAAGCACAGAAAATTGGTACTGCTCCACTCGGTTTGGCCTGCTTTCGCTCCATTATTTTCTTCCTCCAAACCACTGCCAGCTACTGCATCCTTCAGGGGGTAACAACCATCAGACACTATAGAAGAGGCTGTGGGTGTTTTAAGCAGCAGAGGAAAACTTCTTGATCAGGAGGAAAAGTTCTTGCACGCAAAGCTCTACACATGTAAGCTCAGTTTAGCATGGAGACTTTTGTGAAAGAAAGGCATTTAACCCTTTTATCCCACTAGTGTTACTTCTTTTCTGTCTGGAAATACTAACAACTTAACTAAATGAGGATGACTTGAAAATTTTATGAGCATAAGATTTGGTGAATAAAAGTTCAGACATTCAGAAAAACAAAACTCATGAATTAATTGTCTGTTCTGTAAGACCACTACTTGAATCATTAATACAAGATCCAAATGCAACCATTACTATTTTTTAAACAGATATGTCACAAAATGTTTGAACTTGTGAGTGGCCAAGGGTCTTCAAACAACCCTAAAATGCTGAGATTATTTGTATTTCATTTTTAAGCAAAGCACACATTTTGGAAGGTTTATAATCCTGTTTCATTGTATTGTAAATATGGCCTTCACGTCTCAAAAATATTTTCATAGAATAAGTTACATTCAGAGGTAAACACATACATTATGAAGAGACCGTTTATTATTTAACTACACACAAAAGAATGCAAGTTGTCAGTGCTTACACTTTACAGATTATAAAGAAGAAATCTGAGACAATTTTTTTTTTCAGCTATTTTGTTTCTTAAAAAGACAGTAGTCAATCGGAAAAGGAGGAAACAGAGGCCTGCAACTCATCTTGGACATCAGCAGTTACCTGAAATGTACAAATTTTTTATGTCCTTCATCTATAATTGCATAGACTCAATGATTTTTCCCCTTTAGCTGTAACAGCCATGTACCACTTCAAATACGATGCTTAGTCATCAAATTAAAATCACTGTATTTTAATCTAAATTGGCGTAGCTATTTGTTAAAAGTCATAGGGATTGGTCTTCATATGACAGGAATCTGAAAACATATCCCAGTTTGGGTAATACTATGTAAGTTAAATTGCAACGTTAAGTTCACGTTACATTTCAAGCAATTCCCTTCCGATTTCTAATTTTCGATACCCCAGAACACAAACCCACCCTGCCCACACTTTAGCCAGAAACGGAGATTAAGCTGCAGCGCTTCAACTCCAGCTGTCGCAAAGGCACCGCAACTTTCATTTTGTGGCTTTCCGAGCCCCCGGCAGCCGCAGGCAGCGGCTCTGCCTGCCCCGAGCCCCCGCCGACGGCCGGGGGTGGGAATTCACAGGAGCGGGGACCATTTTAACTAATTTGGGCGCTGCTGCAGGAGGACTGGCATTCCCAATGGTCCTTCGGGAAAACCAGCCGCGCCTCTCACCGAGCAACGCTTTAAAGAAACGTTATCCGTTAGCAGTAAAAACACGCTTGGGGGAGGGGTGCGGGTGAGACACCGCACCGCCGGCTCCGCTGCGTTTGGGTAGGGGACCCCGCGTCCCCCTGGCCTCCCGGGGCTGCCAGGCCGCGGCGGCAGGTGCCGGGCTGCCCGCGGCTCCCCCCGCCCGCCGCCTACCTGTGTCCGCTCCGCGCCGCTCCGCACCCGCGTGCTCAGCGCCGGCCGCCGCGCCCCGCCGCCGCCCTCGCCGCCGCCGGAGACCAGCCGCAGGGGCCTGATGCTCTCCCGCTCCGCGAAGCGGCTCTCGCCCCGCCGCCCCGCTGTCGCTGTCGCCGGTCCTGGGCAGGGGAGAGGCACCCGTCACCCGACTGCGCCCTCGCCCCCGACGCGCAGGCTGGAGCGGGGGCTCCGTTTCCGCGGGGCTCCGCAGCGGCCTTCGGCGGAGCATCCCTCCCGCGTCCCCACCGCCGCCCCTGCCCCGAGCGCGGCGGCGCTGCCCCGCGGCCGCGACTCACCTGGGGCAGCGGGCAGGGCGCAGAGCGCCAGGGAGAGGAGGCAGGCGGCAGCCCGCATGGCGCTGCCCGCCGCCCCGTTCGCCACCGTGTGCCGCCCCGGCTTCCGCCGCCGTGCGCCGCCGGCTCCGCGCCTGCACGGGGGGGCTGCGGGGCCGCGGCTGCCGCGGGGCCGGGGCTGCCGAGCTCCGCCCCGCCGCCGCCGCGCCGAGCCCCCTGCGAGGGAAGGAGATGGCGAGAGCCGGGGAGGCTCCCCGCAGAGCCCGCTCGGAAGAGAGAAGTGCTGGGAAATGTAGTCGTTTGCCAGAGCGTGAGGTACCGGCGTGAGACTCAGGGGAAGCCCCGGAGCCGGGAGAGCGCTGCAGAGCGTCCGCAGCCGCCCCCGCCCCGTGGGGCAGCCCCGGTACCGCACTGCCACGGGGCTAAGGAACCCCCGCTGCAAAATTTGGATTCCCTGTTGGCCTGCCCTGCCAGGTGCAGACGGGGGCTCTCAGCGGAGGCAGCCGGAACCTTTTCCTTCCCCACCTGCTCGTACTCCCCCCCCACCCCTCCTCTGATGGGCTTCTGCCACCAGCCCCTCTCTCCTCCCTTGTGTCACTTTTCAGAGTAAACCTCCGTTTCCTTATCTATGACCTTTTTCCTTCTTTTCTTAAATTTCCACTCTCTCCCCGCTTTCTCCCCTGGACTAACACTTAAAAGAGAGTTGCAAAGGATTACGACAGAGAATCGTTCATTTCAAGTTACAACACACTGTCCTGAACTAAGCAAGAGGCTAAAGCAAGAGGCAGAAGTGTCAAGGAGTCCCCACGATGTGTCCATTCCCCGAAACCGGAGGATTCTCTCCCTCAGCAAAGGGACGGCTGCGTCTGCAACCCAGTTCTGCACTCCCACCTACCGGGAAGCCGCGGGCAGCGGTACTGCCTGTCAGCACCGTCCATCTCACCTTCTGTAACTACGTTTCTATTTGAAAATGGGACAAGAGTGGCAGCTGTCTAAAGCACACCTTCCCCCATGGTTTCCTGAATTGGGAGTAGCAAGGGCTGCCATAGCACACAGTTAGGGCGAGTCGAGAGAGGACGAGGAATGTCAAAGCAGAACAGTGGAAGATGCAGCACTAGAACATGAGGTCAAACTACCCATGGCTAGGTCTTACACCAGTTACATCCACATAATAAAGAGGTGCCATCACAGTAAATGGCACTGAAAGCTGCTGCTCACTTTAGTCTGAAAGATGAAAAGAACAATTACCAAAAAAATATTTGTTTTCCTGATCTCAAAACCATTATGCAGATCAATATTATTAATCGCATTGCTCGCACCAGCAACAGTCAGGACACCTGACACCTCCGTTTCTGCTCTTAAGAGTGTTTCACCCTGCCAGGCTGCCTTCCGTGGGCTCCCCCGTGGGACGGACCGTGTTTTGGGCACCAGGGCTCAGCAACTGCTGCTTGCCGCCCCGGGGAGCCACCTGCTGGGGAAAGTTAGAGCTCCTGGCCTGATTTCTTCTTATTTGCAATTAGAGGGTAGATAGAAGAAATTCAGTTTCACACAGTTTGTTTTCATGATATGAAAACATGGACAAAATGATGGTTTGACTTTGACTGGATGCCAGGTGCCCACCAAGCCACTCTATCCCTCCCTTCCTCAGCTGGACATGGGAGACAAAAGATAATGAAAAGCTCATGAGTGGAAATAAGGACTCGACTTAGGGAAAAATAATTTAATTTATTAACAGTCAAATCAGAGGAGGATAATGAGAAATAAAACCAAATCTTAAAAATACCTTCTCCCCATCCCTCCCTTCTTCCTGGGCTTAACTTTACTTCTGATTTTCTCTGTCTCCTCCCCTGCAGAGGTGCAGGGAGATGTGGAATGGGGGTTGTGCTCCGTTCATCACACATTTTCTCTGACACTCCTTCCTCCTCAGGGGGAGGACTCCTCACACTCTTCCCTTGCTCCAGTGTGGGGTCCCGCCACAGGAGACAGTCCTTCATGAATTTCTCCAATATGAGTCCTTCCCATGGGTTGCAGTCCTTCATGAACTGCTCCAGTGTGGGTTCCCACTGGGTCACAAGTCCTGCCAGTGTGAGCTCCTCTCTCCATGGGGTCACGGGTCCTGCCAGGAACCTGGTCCAAGTGTGAGCATTTCACAGGGTCACAGCCTCCTTCAGGCATCCATCTGCTCTGGCATGGGGTCCTCCATGGGCTGCAGCTGGATCTCTGCTCCACTGTGGACAGGGGGACAGCCGGCCTTACCATGGTCTGCACCACACGCTGCAAGGGAATCTCAACTCTGGCACCTGGAGCACCTGGAGCACCTCCCCCCCTCCTTCTTCACTGGTCTTGGTGTCTGCAGAGCTATTTCTCTCATATAGTCTCACTCCTCTCACCATCTGCAATTGCTACTGCCCAGTTTTTTTTTTTCCCCTTCTTAACTATGTTAACCCAGAGGTGCTACCACCGTCACTGATGGGCTTGGCCTTGGCCAGTGGTGGGCCCATCTTGGAGCCAATTGGCATGGGCTCTGTTGGACATGGCGGAAGCTTCTAGCAGCATCTCACAGAAGCCACCCCCCACTACCAAAACCTTGCCACACAAACCCAATATGTGGTTCAAGAAGCTGAGGATGGGAGCAAGATAGGCATTTTAAGGGCACAATATTGCATTTAGAAATACATTAACTTTGAGGAGAAAGTAGCTAGGAAGGTTTTCACTGTCCTGTTTGCACTGCAGTCATACACTACAGGCAAGACAGAATATTACCTCAAAATATCCATTAAATCCTCAAGCTGTTGCTGAGATAGTGCACAATTAGCTTATGAAAATCTGCAGCAGGGTATCAAAAGGACCATGGGTGGGGTGAGTAAAGAAAATCAGAAAGTGCTATTTATAGAGATAAAAATCAGTACTATAATATGGTGTTTCAATCTTTTTTTCAAAAGTCATAAATCATTTCAGGCAGCAGCTAACCCCTACAGTTATTTCAGTTAGACCAAACTGTTCCCATTAGCATGCTATTTCACAGCTTCTCATGTCAGTAATTCTGTTAGCATTTATGACATCAGGTATAAATTACATCTGTTATGCCGTACCTACACGGTACAGTCACAGACTGATTTCCTGGATCAGTACCTCATACATTTCTTTTTTTTCTTGTCATTACCATTGTCCAGATTTGGTGTAGATACAACATGTGGAAGGTTCACCAACCCAGCACCAGCCAAGGCACCACTGCTTTAAGCTAATGCCTATGAATGAAGAGTTTTATCCAGTCTGTAGGATGTAGTGAGATATGATATAACTATAGCCCTTTTTTAGTATGCCAACTCTGTTTTGGTCAAACCCTTAATTAATTTTAAGAATAATTTTTAAAACTCTCTTAGAAATACAGCCAACTAATACAAAAGTAAAGTCATTTTAGAAGTATGTGTGCTAGAAGTGACTAGCCAAAACAGAGCTGAGAAAAATTTTATGTTACTCTCCTTGCAAACCTCTCTTGTTTACATCCTTCTACCATTTGCCTAGGAAAACACTTCTATGATAAATACTGAAGATTAATTCAGAAGAGAAGGCTTAAATAAATTGCAGAAGTTTCCTATATGAGATGGAAAGATCTAAATCAAGATGAAGGAAATCCTGATCTGCACATCTGAAGTCCCCTGTTATTGTACACCTTAGTCAGAAATGAGTGATTAGAAATGGATAATTCGACAGGCTTAATCCCTCAGAGAAATAGTATTTTAATTTATTGATGGCTTTTCCAGGTTTGTTTTGAGAAATCAGGCAGAAAACATCGATATTCAATTCCTAGCCTTACTTCACTGGAAGCTCCTTGACATTGCTCACAATTGTGGCAGAAGGTCCACCTCTGAGCAACAAGCTCTTTCACATCGGGGGACGGATTTTTTTCTTCTTTCAGAAAATCATAGAATCATAGAATATCTCAAGTTGGAAGGGATCCATAAGTCCTCGCAGGACTACCTAAAACTAGATCATATGACTAAGAGTGTCATCCAGATGCTCTTTGAACTCTGACTGGTTTGGTGCCATGACCGCTTCCCTGGGGAGCCTGTTCCAGTGACTGGCCACCCTCTCAGTGAAGAACCTTTTCCTCATGTCCAATCTGAACTTCCCCTGATGCAGCTTCGTTCTGTTTCCTCATGTCCTATGACTGGTCACCAGAGAGAGGAGATCAGCAGCTCCCACTCCGCTGCCTCCCGTGAGGAAGCTGTAGACTGCCATGAGGTCACCCCTCAGCCTTCTCCAAGCTGAACAAACCAAGTGACCTCAGCTGCTCCTTACAAGTCTTGCCCTCGAGGCCCTTCACCACCTTGGTCATCTTCCTCTGGAGACACTCTAATAGTCTGATGTGCTTCTTATATTGAAGCATCCAAAGAAATTGGTGTTTGCAAACAAAGGCCAACTTTCCTCTGTTCATTGTCTTGCCAGTTATTGTTTACGGAATTTTATTACACTGAAAATTCAGGCAAATTATTTTTTTAAATGAGTAATAACAGCTCTACCCTATGTTGTAACATCTTCATGACTTACCAAACATAACAAGCATATTCTATACATCTGAACCACAATTGCAGAAAAACGAAGCCTGGAAAACATATGCCAATATTTCAAAGGATCAGGAGAAAGAATGTGAAAAAAAAAATAAAGTAATTTTTAAGTAGATATTCAACTTTTGATTTAGCACAGGTATTCCAAAGATTATTTTTGAACAACAGTTAATTAGAAGATGTCATTTTACACTTAGATTGAACATCTAAGTTTCACTTCTTTCCCCAGAAAATAATAGATACACGGACTAAACAGCCCTGTTGACATTGTACTTTCAATTTTTTGGAGCATTCTTGAAAATTACCTCCCAGTTTTACATCTTAAGCTTTGCTATAATGACTACAGTAAGTACCAATGACTTTGCAATCATGATTTACAGCTTTTAACTGCCTGAAGTTCTGAAGAAATAAGCCTCCTTTCAAAGGCTGAAAGAGTAACAGATTTTTAAATGCTAAAAAACCTACAGAAATTCCTTTGTGGTTTTATAATTTTGATAAAATCTGAATTTTCTACTTTGAGGAATACACAATGGAGCCTTGTGTATGCATAACACAGACTTCAGTTACAGACCGTTACAGCAACTTGATACTATGGAAATTATGATGCTTCTCCCCACACACAAGAACTTTTTTTTTTCTCAAATATAATAGATTGTAACTGAAATGTATGGCACTTTTTGACAAACACATGCGCAGTGGTTGATATTCAATCACATTAAGTGTATAAAAAACATATTAAGACATTTTTCCTGATAAAAGGCAGATCTATGAATATTTTGTAATTGTCTCTATTCATTCGACCACTTTTTACCAGAAGTGTACTGCCCTATACGTTTCCATGTGAAAAACACATTTGCATTCTGAATACATGGTAATTAAATTTTCTTGAATCAGTACCAGTCCAATTACAGACAACAGTGCATTTTGATTGCATTATTGTACATTTATAGCAGTGACTTTTTGATTAACACACATAAAAAACATTTGACTTTCCTGTTACTTAGTTCAGAGCATGAATATTACCTCAAAACAGGAAGGATACGCAATTGTAACCTAAATATAGACCACATCACACAGAATCCCAGTGAGGACATTCCAAGATTCCAAGAAAGACAGTGACAGAAACCAGGATTGTTCAGGACAGCGATGAGTGGACAGGAACAGAATATTATAAAATGGCACATAGACAGTATAGGGAAAGTAAGCTGGTGCTTTCTGTTCTTCCAGCAGCATGGTGTGTAAATAAGACGACATTCAATTGAATTAAATCCTAGCAAATTCAAAGCTCATAAGAAATACGTTTTCATTCAACAAGTAATTAGGCCACTGAACTCTTTACTTAGGCTGCTGAAGAAATATTTCAAAAATGTTTGGTGTCAAGAGGGACAGGCTGTTCTTGTGGACTGAGAGAACATCCAGATCTGCAGCCAAAACCAGCTGGTTTTAGAAAAAAGTTCATCGGCATTATCCATTTTTTAATTCCAAGTTTACAAATAGGATTTTTTTGGTTGTTTTACTCCACACATTGCACAGGGTCCTTTTTGCACTTCTTGTGACTGTTGCTCACCACCCATGGAATTAGGAGATTGGGCTGGGTAACTACAAGTATGATTTAGTATTGCCAGTTTCTTAGAAAATCTGGTGATATAGAGCAAGACAAAGTTTTTATTTATCACATAAAAAATAATCATTTGGCTCAATGGCAAGTGGTTTAGAATGCAGGGCACCAGTAAGGTAACAAACAAACAAACAAACAACGTTCAGAGATATCATGAGTGTTTTACAATATACAGAACTCGCATTCACATAGGAGCTTCCAGGCCAGATCTTAGGTAGTAAACCCTAAAATATGTCAGAAACAAGTTAAATAGCTACTCAGCTAAACCGGCCTGAGTGTAAGATACAGAATGAGATTCATGAATCTTTCTGTGCCTGGAAGACTCTTTCACTTTCCAAGCGCCACAAAGCTTCTGAGGCTCAATTACCTTGCTGCAGACTTTGTACCTGAAGGATGAACCCCATGTGACATCTGCTGGTGTGTCTGCACCTGACACATGTGAGACCCACATCCCAATTCCCACTCTATCCGTGGTTCTAACCACAGAAGTTACTACCATTGTTTGGCAAATGACTTGGAGTTTGTGGCTCCCAACACCTGTTCCACTGCAGTACTACGTTGCAAAAATATTCTGAAGGTCACAGAGAAAGCATGTTTTTTAAATCCCAGCTGTCTATGTACTTAAAGAATATTAGAGACATTGATTAATTCCAGTAGTCACCTGAACCTGCAGCTGCTTTATCCCAAACAAAACTGGACTCCAAGAAATACCTACTTTGCATCCAAAATCTTTACTTGGGATGCTTAACATTTATTTTGGATAGCTGCATTCTCTAAAGTGAAAATACTGTTGAATATCAGAAGCCAGACTGTAACATTTTCAGAATACAGGGTATAAATCCAAAATATTAATCTTATATCACCTTCAGCAATGTTATTCTGGTTAACAAACTCAGTTCATGCTTACCTTTGCTCCGCTAAAGGTATCAGTGGTGACATTATTACTGGCTAGTATTACCAATGGTATTTACCTTTACTTATGCTTGCATTTGATAGCATGAACCATCTCCTTATATAGTCCAGATAGCTAGTTATGCTAAGAAACCAATTTTGGCATTCAATTTCTAGTCTGTCTACATATACAATTTGTGTAAATAAGCTTTACAATTGCTTTGGATTGATTGGCTGCTAAAGTGTCCCCTCTTTTGTCTTCAAGAGTGGGGAGTAGAGGCATATAGAGGTTACAACTAAACCTGAGTCACAGTAAGCACTTGAAAGAAAATAGCTTATCTTTCAGAAAAATATTTTCATGAGATGAAACATAATAGAAAAAAAAATGAGAGGGATAAAGAGGACTCCATCTCCTGCCATGATGCAAACATTCAAACTACTTAGTTACCCAAGAACGATATGAACCCTTGTTCACATTTTTTGTAGTTTTGTTTTACACTTTACTATTTTGGGATTTTTCCATAATTCTTAACATAATCTAATTGCATGTCTTAAAAATCTCAGACACGGAGCATCTACAGAATGAAACTAGGGCAAGGTAGTGGCTTCCACCTTTGGCTAAACTCAGTATAAGGTCAAGACAGACCATTAATTGATGCTGCTGTGGTATCAGCTATCAATGTATCGAAAATGTAGCACAGGCTGCTTTGATCAGCCCTTGGTGTTTCTTGGCCAGTGGCCCAGTTTGCACGGACCATATAGCTCACAACGATTCTCCAACTAGGGGACAGAGGGGGATTCATATTTTCACCCAGTGTCCACATACACCCCCATAACTACATTAGTTAGGGCAGCTACCATTTTTTCATCATTCCTGCCCTCAGAGACTGCACAAGAGCTTCATAGATACCATCACCAGATACATTAGCCAAGTCCTTCGGAGCCGAGGTTCTTCAGAATGCAGGATGAAGGCACACACACACCACATAGGTGTATCTAAGGAGTTATATGCCTTGCAGATGTTGAGCAAGAGATTATTGCTTGAGGACCCTGATGCTGAGTGCATGAAGCTCAGAAACTATTACAGAACTTCTGCACGTGTGCATGGTTTTGGAGTCACTAATCCCCACTATCACCATATACCCATATGAGTATCTGTATGTATATCCATATGCATATGCACACACACACAGAACTATGCCACACCCTTAGGAACTCTATCCTCTCAGCCACAATACAGATTTACCTGAAGATAAACAACATTTCTGTTCCAGATAAACAATGGAGCAAACTCATACACAGTGGTTGGGCATCCACTGCAAAGATACCAAACCAAACTCGGTGTAGGTGTAACCAAAGTAAAACACAACTTTTTCTATGCTTTATTTCTAAAACCAAATTTCAACACCTGTATTTCTTTTGATGTTTTTACTTCCATCCTATGGAAATATAGCGCCCAGTTTCTCTCACCATGACGAAAATGAAGCAACAATTAGTATACTAAATACTGGTTTTGAATAGAATATAAAAATTACCTACAGCAGCTTCTCAAATTTACAGAAAGCAAGACAATTAAAAAATGAAGTTCGTTAGAATAAATTTGTGTAATTATGAAGTGGTCAAACTGTATTTATATAATGTGTAATTATCATAACAATGTACTTACTGATAAAATGCACTTTTAATGCTAAACCTTTATTCCAGGGACTGCAGAGGTACTTGTGGTAGCGTTTGTCTGAAGTGTTTGACAGTTCTCAGAAGCCCTGCCATATATTTTGAAAACACTCATTCTCTTATCTGGGAGGAAGTCAGACAGGGGGATAAATGGTCTAATAACTAGCGTACCACATTCAATTACTTTTCCAAATAGTAATATAATGATTTTAAAATTTTTGTTAAAACTGTTTAAGAAGAAAAAACGAGCTCGAAAGATAGTAAATGCATGAAAATTGTGCATAACGTGCTGAATAAATCAGGTTTAGAAATAGTCAATAGGCTTACTGTGATACTATCTCAACATACTACATACGAAGAGGATTCTTAGCATGCACTAACATGACTGGTCATCTGCACACAAAATCTGCATCACGACTAGAAGTGCTTTTTGCAACCAGTAGCCGTGACTCTACTTCAAAATCCCAGCCCTAAACCACCATATATTGGTAAATTACAGGCAAAATATATACAGACATACATATTCAAGATCAACTATTTTTTTTTTAATGTTAATTTTGCTCATTTCTGTAATTATATTTATAATATATATATTATATGAAATATGTTGTATATCTAATATATATTAGATATTAATTTTCTGTAATTACATATAGTTTTCTTGATGTGAATCCAGATCAGAAGGAAGTAACCAGAATGATGGAGAGAGCACAAGTAGTTCTTACGAGACTGTACAGGCAATTATATGAATAGTGGAATAAGGAATGTCACCTTTAAGGTGACAGTAATGCCCTAAGCAGCTACTTTCATCATTAAGTTTGCAATCCGTACACGCTTTAAAGGAAAGTAATTTTATGTCATTTTCCTCACCCATTCCTCACACCAAGCAGCTTTACCTACTCCTCACAGAAAATATCCTATAAAGGACAGAAAACGGTATGCAGTGACCGAAAACACTTTAACCATAAGAAAACTGACAAGAATAAGTTTGAGAATATTAAGCGGGCAAGAGACAAAAAACACAATCTAGTAATTTATGCAAAAATTAATGAAAGTAATTTCTGCTGGTTTAGATCTCTTATATGACCTTAGGCAACTTACATTTATTAATAAAGGTTTGAAATTATCCCCCCACTGCAGTTTCATACTCATACCCTGCACTGATTTACACGTATGGAAATTCTGAAAGAGATCAGCTCTGGTATAGATTTGAAGTATTAAAAAAGTCTTCCCGATTCTCACTTGCGTCTTTCACTCTGCCTCTGAGGAAGCCGATCAGACAGGCTGGCTGCTCTGAGAGGAAAATCAAACAGATGACCTGAGTCAATCAGAAACCTTTTGTTTGCTTGGTTGCTTTTGTTTGGGTTTTTTGATTGGTTGGGTTTGTTTGCCTGTTTGTTTGTTTTTAAAGGAAAATGAAGTATACATCTACTGAAATACATAATACAG
This sequence comes from Columba livia, assembly GCF_036013475.1. Taxonomy (NCBI): domain Eukaryota; kingdom Metazoa; phylum Chordata; class Aves; order Columbiformes; family Columbidae; genus Columba; species Columba livia. Next base: position 23,569,188 of record NC_088603.1, on the reverse strand, counting down.
GCAGTTTTAGTCTAAAAATGGATCATGTCAGAGTAGCCAAAAAATATAATATATGCTTTCCTAATCCTCTTTGTGATTACATAGGTTCCCCAAGACAATTTCAGCAGAAGAAATATTAGGTAAGCAAGTGACTCTTTTTTTTTTTTGCATTCTCTAATAAGCTGTAGCAGAAGGTTTAGGAAGGGAAACAACCAAACCTCCACAAAACAGCAATAGTCTGTAAATAATGGAATGCTTCATTTACAATGGACCATCCAGTTATTTATAGTGTGGTTATTTAGAATGTGCCATAATGATTTTAGAAAACTATTCTATCCAAATGCTGCCACATCATGCTTATTAGTTTTGCATAGCAATTAACCCTTAATCTGGGGTTAGAGCCTTTTGCTAGCTATGATAAAGCAGCACCTATTAAGAAGAAAACAAAAGCAAAACAACAAAAATATTAATAATTTTAAAACTCCAAAACAAGAAAAATAACCCACAAAAATAAAACATCTTTTTTTAAAAAATAATTATTTTATTAAACCCTTCTTAAAAATCTGAGTGGTCAGGCTTGGTGAGTATGTCATTGATTATTAGTTCGTGCTCCGTACCCCTGTTGTTTTGTAGCTTAGTGTTTTATGGAACCCACAGGTTGCTGTGCCCTAGCACAATCAAAAACCGAAAGCATTATTATATAATAAAAATAGATCCATGAAGACAGTTCCCTATGGCGGTGACTTGGTGCACCCCGTACTGAAGGAGCAGCAGCTTTGCTCTGAGGTCCCCAAGCGGTTGCTGCTTGAAGCAGCCACTGCAGTTTGTAAAGACCCGGCCTCTGCGTCGGACACTTTCTGAGTGATGGATCTAATACTACATCTTTCCTGTATAGATCTGGCATTGTAATCCACTTGGATTAAATTATTCAGTCCTAAATCTGTGTTCTTGTTACCATGATTAGTTAATTTGACATAAAGCCTTCTCAGACACATGGGGCTACTCCATTACTAGCAAGGTACCCTCTCTCTCCTGCATACTTTGCCTCACAGTGTTGCAGTGTATCCTGTGTGAGTGGTCTTGCTGCTTTTGCAGTGACCATGTCATCTTGCCTGTTGTCTGCTCTCCTAAACCTTTCTGGAGGGTAAATCTGGGTCCTGCTGAGTAAGGCTGGGTCCAACAAGAGGTTTAGTCTGAGCCCGGCCTTCCGGACACTGTGGGCAGCGTGTTTTCCTACTGCTAGGTGAAAGCCGTGGGCACGTTGAAGTACAATGAGGCAAAATTATTTCAGAAAAGCTTATGCTGAAGTTTATGAGGAAGCTGTTTTAAAGGAATTCAATACCCCTTTCTAAAATATTTTCAGTAGCTCTTTCACAGAACTCTTGCTAACTCTCTGCCACAAGTACTATTGCAAGAGCTCACCAGTACAGATAAGAGATGTTAGGTTTGGATGTTTTAAAGAGATGAAGAAATCTCCTTTTGTGATGAAGGTTTCAGGCCGTAGGAGAGGGAAGCAAACGTAACAACTGCAGAGGACAGGGAAAGAACAGCATCTTCAGAAAGGTCTGAGGCAAACAGATGATGAATGTGGTGTGCCAGGGCCGGAAGGGTTCCTGGAACTCCTCTGCGCAGGGTGTGTGTCATCTCTTACACCTTAACACCAGGGCACCCTTTTTTTTTTTCCCCCTGTTGCAGAGTCAGGCTCAGTGTGTATTAGAAAACACTGACTGGTTCCATGCTGTGCCTGTATTGCTTGGTGTGGTAGTGTGTGCTTGCTGCCTGGCCGGATGTCAAGCTAAACAGGGCAGGCTATTGCTAAGCAGTCTTTTTGTTTGGTTCGTTGTTGGTGTGTTTTTGTTTGGCTGCTTGTTGTTTTTTGTTTGTTTGAGTTTTTTTACTGGAGACGCTAATTTGGATTTCTCAACTTGGCTGCTCCTTCCTGCCCTGCACCCCCAGTCTTTAAGAGCTTCGTAACAGGAGCTGTTAATTGGTTGGTGGCATCAGAATTTCTCTGTGGGAGGAGAACGACACAGACATAGTATGCCCAGGCAAGCCCTGAGAGAGGAAGAGTGTTGCTTAGAGCACAGAACTAGAGTGAACACAGGACTAGAAAATGTAAGTAAAGAAAGTTCCCATTCTGTGTTTCTGTTAAGTTCAGGAAAAGAGAACTTTGCTCACATGCATTTTCAATGAACAAGATAGGTTTTTGCCTCCTATATCATCTGTGTTGTTGGGACCTGAAGACTGATGAGCTGTTGAGGTTGCAAAGTACTGGAATGGGACTTGGGAACTTCAGCTTCTCTTCTTAGACTTGTTCATAGCTTGTCTCTGACTCTCAGTAATTTGCTTTATCTCTCTAGGCCTGATCAACCCTGGTGTTCACTTTTCAAGAAAGCTTTAAGATTGACCAATGAAAGCCAAGCTGTAGGTGGCAGCTGACTGGTTCTGTTCTGTCCTTTTGCTGTCCTGTGTTTGCTTCTGTTAGGAACAACTATTACATCTTTACGAAAATGTAAATATGTGATGCCATGTTCATACTGTTAATTGGTTTGCTGTTAACTGGTTTTAGGGCATTAGCCTTGTTAAAGCTTTTCATCTGTTGGCTAAAGGGCAGTGTCCCTACCGTGATCCATTGTGACAGAGATAAGAGTTCATCTGCCAAGAGGCAGGGGAGGGGTTCCCTGCAATCCGACCCCTCCTGGCAGCCCAAAGTGTGCACACAAAGAGCCGCAGATACCAAGCGGTGGTGACGGGAAAATGGACATCTTGCGGTAGGAAAACTGTGAGCGTGTGCTATTGGCTGCAGTGTACCAGTGAACTGACTGATCAGCTAATGAGACGTATTGGTAGGGAGATATGTAGTAAGGGTGTCAGAAAGTCTGTGCCCTCTGAGTAACTTAGGCAATGGGGAAAGGACGAGGGATTGTTTGTGGTCACAGAACTAGGATAAAAAGGGGGACTGCGTCCCCGACACCTTTTGAGAGATCCCCTGGGAACCTGGTACGTTGCTGTTACTGGATTTGTACTTTCTGGCTTTAAATGAATTTGGATGTCACCATCACGTTAGCCTGGGCTGAACTGGGATAAACTGATAATAAACTCAGGCCTCTGTAGTGCTTCTTTAGTTTTTTAAATGGGCCATCGGTGTTCTTGGTCTTCAGGACTCCAAGCTCTGCTCTTTGCACCATGAATGGGATTATCTTTTCTGTTGTGTTTCATTTTACTGGAAAAGATGGAGAATGATGTTTTCTGCACAAATGTCTTTCCTTTTTCTTTGTTCTATTGAAGGAAATTTGTGCAAGATTTTCTGACTTTCCACTTCCTGAATGGCCACTGTCGATGCTGCATCTCCTGGACCCCAGCAGCAGCAGCCTGGACAAGACCAGGAACCGCAAGCAGCTTTTGGAATCCCAGGCCTCTGTTTTAGCACATTTTACTCTGTAGGAGAATGTATGTGACCCTGGTAGGCATCTTCCATTTACATGGTTGCCTTATTGCCTGTCAAACTAAGCGCTGTGACAAGTTTAGCTGTAGTGGACTGAAAATGTGACCTCTGCCATTATTCCAGGAACCCACCATGTGAAGATTAACAATTTCTCTGACAGTTCCTCTGTCACACTTCTCATCAAAATAGATGTGGGTTTTGTTTCCCTCAGCCTCTCAGAGCTGTTCAGGTGACTATTAAGCCTCTCTCCTCCTCCAGCTCAGAGTAGAATTCCCGGTTTCTTCCTGGTATTCCTGAGGATGGAATCCCACCTGTGCTGAGGAACCCTGCCGTGCCTGCAGGATGTACAAGTGAAACAAGAAATTTGAGGAGACTGTTGGTTCCTATGTGCCTGTGTAGCTTTGCGGAAGAGCAAATACCTACTGAACAAGGTATAGAGAAGTTTCTTCTTTCACGTTACAGATGTCTTCTTCACCCGCTTTACATTTGTATATTGCTCTTGAATCCCAGACCTCATTTGTTGTTCTATTGAAGATTTGTGCAAGATTTTGTGACTCTCCATTTCCTGAGTTGCTACTGTTGATGCTTCACCTCCTGGACCCTGCTGCCAGTGGCAACAGCCTTCTTTCACAGGGCAGTCTAATGTCATTTATTGTAACATATGGAGCAGATTCTTTTGTTTACTTTCAAATGCTTTTCTTTCTATCCAGGTGAAAGTGAACTAGGAGAATGTTATGCCTTTATTGTGATAGACATGTTGAATCTGTCTGAAGTGTCAAGCAAGAAAATGTTCCTACTATGAATATAAAATCCTTGAGGCAGGCGGTGCTGGAAAGGTCCCTGTTGTGAGGGGTAAGTGTATTTTCACTTGGAAAATAATCTGTGAAAGTTCTGACACATGAAGCATATCTTTGTATTGCAAAGGCAAATATTGCTAATAGGCTGTAGAAGAGACAGACCTCAGTTTGTGTGCAGTCCCTTGGAGAGTTCAGTAGTTCACATGGCTTGTTGGTGCCAGGTCAGACATTTTGATTTGTTTGGGTAATCTAAATTTTTTTTAATACAAAATATTTTTTTGTTTATCGAATGATCACATCTTCTTCTAGAGATAAACTCAGGATCTCGGCTTATTTTCTGTCTCCGATTTTTGTGTGTTTTTGTTGGGTTTTGCGTCTTTGGGGTGGGGCAGGGAAGTATCTTTGTTCATAAGATGTTTGTGACTTGGAAGTAGTCCCTCAGTTTTACTTGCCTTTTCTCATTTGATCTTGTCTCAGTTGCAGAAGACAAGCAAAGGAATATGTATAACCCAAAATATAGCAGAAGGAAGGACACACGTTTTTTGCTTGTGTGCTGTCATTTGTGTAGATTAATATAAAGAGAAGAAGCTGGAACTGAGTAGATACAAAGAAGAGACCTGTTTTAAAGGAAATGCAGAAATATGTTGAGCAGTTCATATAGCAAAGTAACAAGAATGAATGGGGAGAGAGTACCAGCTTGTTTTGTCAAGTGCACTGCATTAAAAAATTTAAAATCAAACCACCTATACATGTAATACAGCAAATAAAGTTTCCATGAATGAAATATTAAATTTGCAAGTTTATTTGAATATCATTAAATTAAATAAAGCAGCATTAAAATCCAACAAAGGGGGAGGAAGATGAAGAGGAAAACAATGACCGCATAACATTTGTATTCTGCCCTTCCCATGTATCTTTTATGCTAGTTGAACATTTGTTCTCCGTGGAACCCGAAAAACCTCCAAATTCTGAGGTTATTTCACTTGTCTGAAATAATTCCAGTAGAGCCTGCACTGGTGAGCTACAAGAACTTCTCCTCTCTTCAGGAACAGACAGTCCATCTGTATACTTTACACATAACTCCATACTCTGTTTCCAGGTTTCTCTTTTATTTCTTCCCAAGTAAACCTTCACTTTTCTGTGCAGCTTTCCAGACGGTGAACTGTGTGCACTGCTGGCAGCCAATTCATTAAGTTCTTTGTTTACAGCAGTATCAGACCCCTCAGCCTCCAGAAGAACATTGTGCTGCATCTGTTGATGATTATCACATAAATCACGATGTTTCTTGACTAATGGAGGATTGGCATCTGTTTTTTTCAAACGCTTTGCTGGTAGAACTACCGCATTATTTAATTTTCGTTTTGGCTGTGATGGGTTTTTGTATTTTTCACTAAAATCTGTAACCTGAGTATGCGAATATAAAGTACACATGTGTTCTTGAAAACACTGTAGAGTCTTTTTATTTACTTCTGGTTCCACTATTTCTTTACGGAATGGCTGATAAGGTTGAGACAAGTTCTCTGTGTATGCTTTGTCATCTTTCTGAGGGGGTAGCTGTATGAAATTTGCTGATACAACAGTTTCTCTTAAGTTTGCAACACAGGAGCAATCAGTTTTTAAATTTTCATCATTATTTCTGAACTTACTTTTTAGTTCTGAAGGTTGAGAGAGGTGACAAAGACCTGAACAGACAGATCCATAAACAGGGGTAGTTATTGGCACAGAGTTTGGTTGTAGTTCTGCAGGCTGGAGATCCAGTTTGAGCGCCTGCATTGCGGTGTCCTTCCATGAGTAACTTTTCAATGAAATGCGTTGCTTTTTCAGTCGTTCTTTCAGCTCGTCTGGTCTGGTTATCTTTCCAATAATAGGAGAAAAACATCCTGTACTACATTTTGTCCTACAATGGAATTGTTTAAAATGATTAACAAATGCTCAAAAGAGACATGGGTAACATAATTCTATAACTGATCCTAGAAAAACAACTAAAGTGACAAAGCAGGTTTTGTTTTTACATTTAAGGAAAGGTATATTTAGGGTAGCAACACACTTTCTGCAGGAACAGAGTGCCTTACATTTGAGTTTGATGTTTCCTTATTGATTTTTACAGCTCATGAAATTGTTTTAAAAAATACATGAAGTAAGCAGTCCAGTATTTCAGTAAATCGCAATTCACAGTGGTATTAAGAACAGAAGAAGTTTATAAATATAATGCAGTGACTACAAATATTTACAAATGTTCTATGCTACATACACACAAAATTAGCAAAACTATATATGTTTTTCTTGACACAGTATTTCAAACCTAGCCACTCTTGAGAATTTTGAAATCACAAGAGGAATAAAGGTTTGCCTTCATTAGGCTACCAGTTGTTTGACTCTATTTGAATTTCTTTTGGTTTCACCAGGAGTACATTCATTTCTTCAATACTTTGTTCTTTTAAAAGTAAACCAGAAATTTATTCCTGACTTATTTACAAATAAATCAGAGCAATCCTGAATTGAGTTACTGTTTCAAGTAATAAAGATGGTAGTGCCTACAGTCCAAGACACGAAACAAGTCCTCTCCCAGTTAAGCTTTTGAGCTATGAACAAGAAAGGAAAATCTGCTTTCCCTGTCCAGCACAGGTGGGACAGAAGCCAAGAGGCTTAGAGTAGAGATAGGGAGATCTAGATCAGACAACAAAAAGTTTTTCCACTGGTAAGCGGATCAGATTGACTGTGGAGGATATAATTCGCTGTTCTTAGACTACTAAGAACGCCAGCAAGTTTTTAGAGCAAGATGTCCAGACATTGCTGTTCTTCTACCAGAAATATTTTAGTACAGCAGATCTTGCTTTTTGAAGCTGAAGTATGAGGAGGACAACTTTTGGTAATTCCTTTCAGTCTCATTTTCCTGTGATGCCATCTACACTTCTAATGTTTGGTTGTTTTTTTTTTATAATTTCTGCTTTATAGAACTGATTTGCCAGGTACAACTGCATTGCAGATTTAAATGATTTATTTCAGACTGAAAAGTATGAATTTATTCTGTACCAGATCCAGAATTTCAGAACTAAGTATCTTTATGTTTTATGTCTTAACTCACACCCTTTAAAACTCAGAACATGTAACTTACCTTGTTATTTTTTTTGCATCATCCTTATATTCAACAAACTCATAAACAAACTTGGAGATTATATCATCGACAACTTGATACTGTGTGCTTTGTGCAAAATTTCGGTGCTGTTCACTTTCAAGATGCTGGAATTAAAGAAAAAACATGAAACAAATCTAATACTACGGATACGAATATACAAGCCAACAGTATGATATGAGGCAGTAAGTAAATATCATTGATTTATTACCAGTGTCTCTGACACATGAACTATTAGTGCCTTCAGCTATCATATATAGAGGCAGGAATCAAGAATTAAAACCTGTAAGGGAAAAAAATACTCACTTGCTGCTTTTTAGGGGACATATTAAAAAAAAATCTTTTAAGATAAAAAATACATTAAACTAACAAGGAGAAGTGATTGTTGATACCACACTTAAGAAATATGACTGTATCAAACTATATACTTGACATTTCACATACTGTTTGTAGATCTTCATATTTCTTCCCACAACATTCACAATATCCTCTCTTTTTTTTGTCCTTCTGAGGGAGCTGAACAGGAGTTCCACCATCCTTGTCCATATTTATTTTGTTTCTGTTAACAGAAAAAAACATATTAATGAGTGTCAAAGAGGGACCTGAGCTCTATATTTGTTTTTCAGAGCATGTTCATTCTTATTCACTTAACTGAAAAAGAGCAAATATCTTTATTTCCCCTCAAAGGATCTACATATGTTATCCAATGCTTGGGAAAAACAAAGAGAAAAATTATTCATTAATTAAAAAAATATTTACTGCAACAAGATAGGCAGATCCAGTAGAACTATATGTCAGCATAAAATGTCCAGGTTAGTACAGGGGTACTACTATCGCTGACTCAGAATAAACAATGCAAAATTGTTAAACAAAAAAAATCTCACTTGACAAATCAAAGGACATACCAGCTCTGTGCAGAGCTGATAAAAGAAAAAGAGGTTTGATAAAATCAAAGCTAGAGAAGAGAAGTCTTCTAATATGTCATCGACTGTCAGTATTTTTGATGCCAACAAAATATGCAGCAAAACCACTTGATCTAGATGACCTCTCATTTTTTGGTAAAAGAACAGTCCTATTTGTTGGTTATACACAGCTTTTGAATATGCTGACCAAATGCTATCATTTCTCTAGGTACAGGCTAAGTGGAAAGACAAGGAAATGAACCTCAGGTTCCTCATGTATATTAAAACACAAAGAGGTTTTTAATAGCTGCCCCATGACCTTCATAGTCCTCATCTGGAAAGAGCTACTGTTTGCTACAATTCACTATTAAACTACCTAAGGATGATGCGCTAGTGGTAAAGTAAAACCATCCATCTCCACTTTCCTTTTACATCAGGGTAACAGTGCCATCTCCCTGTCCAGCCACAAATCATTCTGACTGACTTTACCAAGTACCTGCATGGATGGAAGCTCAGGATTTTTTATCAAAAAACTTGTCTTGAAAAATCTCTAACTTACAAAGCATAGCAATGTGTTGCCCAGCACCATATATGTACACTGCTTTCAACAACTGCTTTCAATCAACAAGTCTAAATTGGTAACACCTGTCCCAGCATTTGTTGAGTTCCACAGAACAATCTCCACCTGACTGTACTTTACTATTACAGGAGCCTTTTTACCTTCTCTCTTTAGAACTGTAAATATCACAGAGAACCAATCAAGCCAGATATAAGCAATGGCATTTATCATCTGAAGACTGAATCATGTCTGCAGGTCTTGACTGATGCAGAAGCAAGCAGAACTAAGAACTCAGCTTCAACAAGTGTTGCTCCCAGATAAAGATAAGGGAGCACTCTCCTTTCTCTCTCCTGAAACTACCATTCCTCACATTTACCTGCAAGTAGGAAATAATCTCCCACCTAAACAGCTCTTTGGCATGTGTCAACCTGAAAGATTATATAGGAATATTAATTCAAACATAACTCCTGATATTTTTAATATATCATATTCCTTAATCCATATAAATGAAGATAATATTGCCATTTTTATTTTTAACGCTTTAAAAAGAATGGGTCTTTCTACCTCCCCTCTGAAGAGAAACCATCAAAAATTGCCTTATTATTGCAAGGGTTACTGCTGTATTATATTTGCTTTGATTTTTCATAGTGCTTCCTTCATTGCAATAAAAAAAAAAATATATATATACATATATATATAAAAATTTCACAATGGCAACATCAGCTGAAAACCTCAGGCACTATCATCATGGTGAAGACTGGACAGAACCAGAACAGCGGAGAAGTTAGTTTATGAAGAAAACAAGGATCACATCTAAATAAGTCTTAGACCCCACAGACAGAGAAGCAGCCAAAGTTACTAGATACAGAAAGTCCCACACATAGCAAAGCTACCTTTCACCTAAATATCTTTAATCTCTCATATGAATCAATTTTAGAAGTCAATGAAAGAATCATTAATACTCCAGATATGCTAGGCTGAAGAAATTCAGGACAATAGTTTGATTCGCAAAAAAACCCCATATAATTAAAACTCACAAATAATTTCAAATAATAAAAATGATTTACCAAAAGTCCTACCTGCATCTGGAATGCTCAAATAGAGCCTGAATGCCAGAATATATGATATAAACACTTGCTGCAATTCTGCGGGGCAGTTATCATCCACTTTCCATTACTGAAGAGTTGCAGCAGTATTTGCAGAGTCTAATTTCCATAAACTAGACTTTACCAACAATGGGCACTCTTTACCAACAATGATTTTGTACTGTGACTGAGTAGCACTGTTTTAAACTGACTACTTTAGCATTATACTGACAAATATCAAAAGAAGTCTTAAGAAATCCACTTCCTGTAAAGTACTTACTGGATGGCATCCAAGAGGAGGACAAAGAAGAAACCAGTGGCAGAAAGGAAAAAAATATCTTATGCTGACCCACAGTGATAGGAGAAGGCTGCATTTTTGGATGTATGCATCTGTATGTCCAAAAAAAGGACTAAAGACAGGATAAAGACAGTACAGAAAGATAGACAGACACCAACAGTTACACTTGCAGCAAACACATCATATCAGACATGGCTATTAGTATTATAAATCACACAAAATTAGAAGTAGAGCAACTATTTTCGAAAACAATTATGTTAGAATTATTTTAGAGAACTTCCCTGTCCTCTAGCCACACCTCAATAACAAGTTTTCAACAAACCTTTGCTTAGGCTGAGTTTGCTTTTGACCAGAAGGATACTTCTTATCCACCTCAAAGGGACTATACGGTTTTGGAACACAGTAGTTCAGAACTGGAAAACTGGGTAACTGCAGATAAAACGGTCGGTAGCGCCTGTTTTAGACAAAAGAAGTGCATTAGAACCACCAGAAATGGAAAAAGGGAGTTTATAGCACATATTACAGTCAGGTAAAAATAATTAAGTATTTCTCTTTTACATGTAACATATACAGAATCCTAAGCAGATAAATATCCCAGAATTATAAGCAACCCAGACAGAAGAAAAAGACCAAGTCAGGAAAACAGAATAGGGACAAAGTAAGTATCTTATTCTGCTTCTGAACTGTTACTTATGTTGCATAAACAGTTACACATCCAAGAACATTAAGTTACGTTAAAAAGTGTTGCAGGTGTTTAGTAAAATGCTACATTCAGAAGTCAAATTACTTATATATGAATTTCTTGTACTTAGAACTGTGTTTGTCCAATTCTCCTCACTATCCTCATGTCCTTCATAAATATGACATCAACTCACAGTGCAAGACCAGATTTTGATCTTTTAATTTTTTTTTTTTTTAATTCAAGAAAGTGTCAAAGAAATCTGGTGAAAGAATTTGGAGCTTATAAACATCAGCATAAAGCAGAAGGTAGATAAGAATATGAAGGTACAAAACATACTGCGTTGCCCTGTTCTTTTTTGTAATTCACTGCTCTCTCAACTTCTGGGAAACTGTTATTTCCTTAAACAACCAGGTCTGACCGATTACAGGACCAGAAAAATGTGAAAATTTTCAAGGCTGAAAGTATCAGATTTCATACTACTCTGGATACGGAAATCAGATTAATATATATATATATTTTTTTTTTTACAAAAAGAAATGATTGTACAGGAAATTAAACCTAATTTCAAGGGATGACTGGCAGTGTTATGTTTACAGTTGGATTCTATGACCCTAAAAGTCTTTTCCAACCTAAATGATTCTATGACAATTCTATAACAACTTATTTCCTTACATCCAAACAGTCTCTGCAGAAGATGAATGTTACTGAGTTGAACTACAGGACTGGAATTTCGTATACAAAGTTTTACTGGCCTTTTGGGCTATTGGATATGGACCTAAGATCATAGAATCAATCATATACTCATAGAACACCAGGTTGGAAAGGACTTGCAGGATGATCTGGTCCAACCTTCTGCGGCAAAAGCACAGTCCAGACAAGATGGCCCAGCACCCTGCCCAGTGTCTAATATTGGGGAATCCACCACTTCCCTGGGGACATTTCCCTTTTGAGTCTAATCGGAATCTCCCCAGAGTCTCCATCTTCTTTGTAGCCACCGTTTAAATACTGGAACATGGTGATGAGGTCTCCCCTAAGCCTTCTTTTCTCAAGGCTGAACAAGCCCAGTTCTCTCAGCCTTTCCTCACATGGTGGCTTCTCAATCCTTTGATCATCTTCATGGCCCTCCTCTGGACCCTCTCCAGCCTGTCCACATATTTTTGCACAGCAGGGACCAAAACTGAACACAGTATTCCAGGTGTGGCCTGACAAGCACTGAGTAGAGCAGGATAATGACTTTGTCTCTGCTGGTGATGCCCTCGCTAACACAGCCCAGCATCCTGTTGGCAGCTCACTGTTCACTCATGTTGAGCTTGTTGTCCACCAGAACCCCCAGGTCCCTTGCCATAGAGCTGCAGGATGCCAAGGTTCGGAGCTTCCAGGTTTCCTTTTCATTCATATGGTCCTTGGCTGAAAGTACCTATCTATTCTCTACCTATCTATTCCCTCCTCTGCTATTACCTGCTCAATCTCATTCAGCCACTAAACAGATATCCACTCAGAGCATACAAAAATTAAATTTTTGTATCTTATTTTAAGAGGACAGTATATATGCCTGGCATCTAAAGTCAGGAAGTTGAAGGACCTTGAAATCTGAAGGTCATTTCCTCAACACATACTACACGTTTCTGAACTACTCACTTTGAAAACCACATTATTGAATGCATGAAGAGAACACTTACCGACTTCTATCTTCCACCTTGACAAATGGATTTTTCAGTTTACCTGCTCAAGGGGAATAAAAAGGAAATTAAGAGAGAAATAATTTTCTTCATTCAGCAAGTTACTACAGTAGCTGAGTAAATAAGCTGACATTATAACTCATTATGCATATGTACTGACAAACCCTTGACTTCCATGAAGTTTTTCTATGCTTTTTTCAGACACACAAATTAGAATACAGCAGCACACTCGATCAGATGAGAACTGTAGCACATTTTTAAGCATTCAGAAGCAAAACAAAACCCTCTACAAATGTTGAAATACTTACTTCTTGACTTTTGAGCAGTAACTTCTTTTCCCTATGGAAAGAAAAGAGGACATAAAAATCCCTCTGAGTATCATTCTGCATTTTACTTATAAGATTTAGCTGTAGCTAATTTTAAGTTATGAGGGTCTCCCTGTGTTAATCATGACTTCATACACAGTCGTAATAAATTTTGCAAGACACTAAGCTCATTAGTACTTCAGAAATACGGCGATATGTTTCCCAAAGAAACATTTAATTCTACACTGCAAAAGAAATGTTTTCCTTGAAACTTTTCACTTTCTCTCCTCCCCTAAAATACCTTGCCATGGTTGAAAGTTGATTCTTAAATACAGATATTATTTTTATAACATTCTATAAATGCTAATTAACTACAAGATGTAGAACGCCAGCAAAAATTGCAGACAGCAATGTTCTCCAATCAAAAGAATTCTTCTCATTTGAATGGACTTATACAGGCATTTTTGGTTTTGTTTTAGCAATGAAGATCATAAGTAATAGAAGTATTTTCTCTTCAGAAAGGAGTAAAACCTACATTCAAGCATTAGCTGTTAGCTGTAATTGATTCTGATAAGGGTACAAACTCGCACTTCATACTTCTTGCAAAAACCCACCACCCTGCTAGCCATGAACACTGATACTCACACTATGCATTTTAAAACTGATGATTTAGCAAGGGATTTCATGTAGTCTCAATAATTAGCCAATATTGCATTCCAAAACAAAATAACATGTACTAAATAGCGTGTTTTCATGTACTTATCACAGACCCGCCTTGACTAGATAATTGTACAACTTCACATTTAGTTTAAATTATAGAGCAGCTGCAGACAGAACACACAAGCAGCCAAAACAATTTCAATGTCTAACTGGATCACACACTAAAATCCAGAGAATTTGGGATTTTCACATGCCAACTTCACATTATTGGTCCAATAGCTCAAAGATGCTTTATGGTAGTTCTTCAAAAGCCTCAGATGGAAAAGGTGCAGACTTGAGAAACTAACACAGATTCCCTAGAGACAGTTTCTTCAAGAAACATAACTGTGATTTTTCAAAATGGTCCATCAAAAGGAAAGAGTTCCTAATCACTGTGTCATGGGGAAAATTATACAAGGCAATTTAACCACAGTCTCCATCATACCAAAACCAAACTATATTTACTATTTTTGAGGCAGGCAGAATGGAAATTTGAGACAGTTCATTACTTACGATTCCTAGATACTCTTTGCAAGAGCAGAGGTCTAAACATTATTTAATCAATGCTACTACAGAATTGGTTTTTGAATAATGCTGTAATACATAGCTAATACTTTCTCTTTTTCAAAGATGGTTTTAAAATCAATTCATAAAACATACAGGTTTGAAAAACTGAATATGAGCAAAACTATTTAAAAAAAAACTGTAAGTTTCACAGTAGGCAGCATTTAGTACAGTTGTGCTTTCTCAGTTAATGAAATAATTTTCACAAACAGCAAAGAGCCACTTACCCCATCTTTAATAGAACTGCCTCCTCTTTTGATTAGATAGAGCTCCCTCTTCTTTTGTTCGATGTAATTCTTAACATCTGTCAAAAAAAAAGGGAAAATTATAGTCAGCCGAGTTTATTTTCATGTGTTTGAAGTAACTGTTTGCTTTTAGTATTTTAAACAAAAGAATAATTAAATGATTATTACAAGTTCAAGTTAGGCTTCATGAAACAAAAATATTTACCATCAATATGAAGTATTTTCACTCCCCAACTCAAAGCATTGGATAGTATACTACCAGAGGGGATTAAGTCCTGCAAACAATAAATTTTATTAATAATTTTAAAGCAATATACGGTAGATTATATAATTACAGATATATTAAAACATGGAATATGAAAGCTGAGATCAAAGTGCAGATGCTTTGCTTCTTGCCAGAAGACTATCACTTTCCTTGACTGACTTTTCCGTTTCTGTATCACAACCCTTCACCATCAAGAGATGGTATTTTATCTTTCATACATCCAAAACTGTTCTCTACTGTCACATTTTAAAGTAACTAAGATTTGAAAAGCGAATTTATACATTTGCTTTAACTTCATGAGCACCTCTCAAATGCTATATTAGCTATCCTGAAAATTATAATACTGGTCATTAGAATGTGTAGACTTTTAATCCTTCAGGAAGTATCCAGAAAGTGTGAACCAACAGTTTTACTTAGAACAATCCCTCAACTTCTTCCTGAGCGTTCCACAAGGGACTCCTCTCTTAGACCATTAAGACCACTTTTACTACTGTTTGTTTTGTAGAAGTGTGAGACCCAAGTTTTTCAAGCACAACTTTGACTATTCTGCTTACCTGCTCTTTGATTGCTTTTTCAACTAAGGATTTTCCTCTACTCATACGTACCTATATTAAAACAGAAACATGTTTGTAGCAAGTTTAAAACTCATTAAACAAAAATGTAAGGCAATTTACACTGTTGCTAACAAATACATGTTTTAGCTATGATAATCTCCTTTTGTTTACCATACTTCTATTTTTCATAATTCACATCTTCCCCAGAAGGTTAGAGCTGATACAGTCTGAGGGAAAAAAAAAAAAACATAAAAAGTAGTTGTTTCCAGTCAAAGCAGGTCACTGCATGGCTGAAGCAATGTTAGAGCTCAAACAACATCGAGGGTGGCAATAAGC
Source organism: Columba livia (assembly GCF_036013475.1). Lineage (NCBI taxonomy): Eukaryota > Metazoa > Chordata > Aves > Columbiformes > Columbidae > Columba > Columba livia. The sequence continues at coordinate 23,553,661 of NC_088603.1, read as the reverse complement.
AGCCAGTGGCACACGCCCAAAAAATGAGGTTTCATCAGCTGCACTCGTGCCAAATTAAGCTAACAGTCATGAATATTATCATAGCCTCTGCCTTAGCCCCATTTTTTCTACCACAAGCGCATCTCCTCTTGTACTGCATGCTGTTTGTTAGTAAAGAACATGTCTTTACCTATCCAGGTTATTTGCAAAATGAGCTCATCTCACCTATGTAATGCAAAGAGCAGCCCACAGACTGCTCGCAGTCAGGTTTCTAAATAAGTACCATGTATATAGTACAGCTAATTGTTGCCAACTGTATTTTGAAAGGACACAAGACTTGCCCATGTAAGAAATGTCACATCAATCTGCACAAATTCAGATACTGTTGCAATTAATGTGATCGCCTAAGAAAGAGCTCAGAAAAACTTACTATTCATAATGTTTGAATTTAATCATTTCCTTGAAGTACTACCGAAGAGCGATGTTAATGCCAATACCCATAGATGTCTGCATTAACATCAAAGCAGCCAGATATTAATAGACTGTGTTGCTAAAGGCACAAGAACAAGTAGATTCAATCACAAGTCTATCCATATTGATCAAGCTGTCAAACATAATTATGTCAACATTAAACTATAAGCAAGGCATACTATATTAGACTAGATCTTACTGTAGTTAGCTTATTTGCAGAAAATGCTCCTTTTTTAAATTAATCTTTTAAACTTTGCTTAATTAGTTTGAATTTGTTAAGCTTAGAAAGTTAACCTGAACTAGTTCAAAAGTATTTTTCATCTGTATAAAAAAACCCCAAACCAACAAAATATCAACCAAAAAAAACTCCCCACACAAAAAATAAACTCTTAGCCACCCAAGGAACTGTTGCTATATTTAGGAAATGAAGTAGGCGAAAAATTTTAAGAGCATAATACATCAATTATACCCAGTTTGCAGTATTATTACTAAGAAACTTACTGTATCTACAATCTTAAATGAACTTCCATCATGTCGATCTTTTTGGTTGCTAGGATGAGCTGAACTATTTCCTCCATTACGTGCAGATTCTGGGCTGGGAACAGGAGAAATCTGACCAAGAGATGGTGCAAATTTTGCCTCCTTTTTATTAGATACCAGATAGCTGATATCTTTACTAAGAAAACTCTCCACTCTCTAAATGTAAAAATATAAAACAAGTTAATTATTTCAGGGCAACAAATCAGTAGCACAATTTTACATTGCATATATTAAAGTGACAAAACTTCTATAATAATTAAATTCGAAACCATTTAATTAATGAACAGATATTTTCTAAAGATCTGGATGACAATTACAATTGATCTGTAGTAGCATCTCACTAGTTACAAACTCTTAATTTCAATTTCTCAATTTTGTAATCTTGGTGAAACGAAAAGTTTTGCTTTGTTTTCATTATTATCGTTCTTTGAACTACCCAGCTGTAATACTTTCTAAATAGAAGAAGACAAACATTACACCGAGAAATAACAGAATAATTAAAAAACCCCACAGTTTTTATGATCTTGTGTAACATAAATTCCATAGAAGCTGTACTTAAAGGTAGTGTACGCCAATGGAATTTACAGCTTTCAAGGAGCTACAAAATTCACCGAGTTATTTGAGAATCAGCAGAAAAAATAAAGTTTCATGATAGTTACAATGTTTCACACCTACGCTTATGAATAACACTACTCAAAAATGTAGAAGACTTTAGTAGATTCATAATATTTTCATACTCATCAAGACAAAAGCTATGTTTTCCCTATACTTATTTTCTACCATTTTGCTCCTTCAGTCTTTCATAAACAACTGCTGTGTGACTATTAAATCTATTCGCCTGATTATTTCTTGCCAGTTTATGAAGCTTAAAACATTTTCCTCTTCTCCACTAATCAATATAGAAAGCACAAAATCACACAGGCAACAACCCTGAAGCTGTGCCTTCCAATCCTGCTCTATGTACCTTTTACAGAATTGGGACATTCAGAGAGAGGAACCTTTGAGACCACTCCACATGAGTAATGAAGAAACACATGTGGTAGAATAGAATGATAGAATAGTTTGGGTCGGAAGGAACCTTCAAAGCTCATCTACTCCAACCACCCTGCCACGGGCAGGGACATCTTCAACTAGACCAGGTTGCTCAGAGCCCCATCCAGCCTGGCCTTGAATGTCTCCAGGGATGGGGGATCTACCACCTCTCTGGGCAATCTGGGCCAGTGTTTCACCACCCTCATTGTAAAAAAATTTCTTCCTCATGTCTAGCCTGAATCTCCCCTCCTTAAGTTTAAAACCATCACCCTTTGTCCTATTTTAACAGGCCCTGCTCAAAAAGTCTGACTCCATCTTTCTTAGTAAGTAAACTTTCTTTGAAGTCCTGAAAGGCCACATTAAGGTCTCCTCAGAGCCTTCTCTTCTCCAGGCTGAACAACCCTAACTCTCTCAGCCTGTCCTCACAGAAGAATGGTAGCTGACCCGGAGGGCAGTGGTCACCACAGATTTAGGCATCTACTCCTCAGAATAAAAGAAGAAAACTTCATTCAGTCTTGGATTTGCAAGCTTAGCTTTCATATATGAATGTCTAAAATTCTGTTTTAGAGAGAAAGACAAAAGATAGCCTGCACTCATTTAATGATAAATGTAAAGGGACACATTTACCTTGAAACCACACTATTGCTGCTTCTTGCCTCTACTATATTTTCAGACAGCATCTTGATTTATAAGCATCAGTTTTACAAAACTTATCAGTACTCCTCTGAGGTCAGAAAAGTATTGCCAAAGCAATGTTCAGAATAGCTACCAATTTCAGCAGATTCCTTTTGCTTCTGTGGTTAAAGGGTGTTTAATACTTTAACTGCCAAGATTCCTCTACCCAATTCAAAACATTCAACTTTGAAGCAGACTAAGTAATTGCATTTCTTGTGTGTCATCACAATACCTTGTACTTGCTTGTATCAAAGTGTTTCTTCCATACAGAAGAAAGAATTAGGGGGAAAAAAAGGTATTAAGATGCTTACAAAATTTGTGATCTAAGTAAGGGTACTAAAAATATTCATTAACATACTCTGTGCAGAAAGTACTTACTGAAGTTACTGACACAAATAACAGAGAAAAGGTATTGCATATGCACAGATTTTCTTCTACTTTCATAGAGGCTTCTGCTCCTTAACTTACCCCTCCTAGATCTTTGAGATCCTTTCCTATTTTTTCAGAGATCACATTTGATGGAATATCAAGGTAAAACACCTTCCCAGTCAGTGGCTTATACTTAAGTCTCTCTGGTTTTCCTGTATCTGTTTTCACATTCTTCAGAGATCTTATCTTTTCTGGTTTTGCTTGCATTCCATCTGCTGCAAAAAGGGAATTTAAACAAGACTGTGTTTTATGAATTGATTTTTTTTCTTTTCAAAAAGAAAATTTCCTAAATTATGAAAATGGATAAGTCCCTTACACACAACTTATGATTAAAAAAATAAAATAAAATACCTTTATGTTAAAAATGTCAAAACCAAGACATTAATACCCCACACAGCCCTTAAAGTTTCTAAAAATAATATCCTAAAAGGACTTTTTACTACAGTTGCTATACAAGGCCATATATTTTCTCCCCCAGTTTGGCACATAATTTGCTATCTCTGTACCACAGTATATACACTACTTGCACAGTCACTGATAATCACAAGAACACCTTTCTAGAACAGAACCTGTCTTTCTCGTATTCATCTGAAACCAAAAGGATTCATATAGACTCACAGAACAAAAAGTGGTCAAAAGTAACTGAAACGCCAAAAAAGAAATTATCTAGACCCTACTATTTATCTACATTTTGAGCACCCACCTAAGATGCAGGAAAACTAAGTTTGAAGTTCAGAACCATTCTGGTTATGACCACTTTTTATGTTTCAGTTAACTTTACTCTAAAACTAAGGAACAACATACAGTAATTAAACTTTGCTGATGAACCTTCCCAATGCTCCGCACAGAGCTATCCACCCAGGTCTAACTATTACATTAAATAAGCAAATAAAAAAATTAGTCTGGGTGAAAAATAAGCCTAATTTCTCAAGGGAAATCTTGGAGCGTGGTAGAGTTCTACAAGAGCATCAGCTCAACACTGAGTAGCAATCAAAAAAGAAAAAAATATCAGAAATTGATAAGAAACAGAAAATGGATATTTTAATTATCTCACTTTATAAATGCAGGACTCAGCTACATCTTAAATATAGCCTCTGAAAGAGTAACAAGAATGACCAACGGCATGAAGAACAACCTCATAGATTAAAACTTTGCAAATTATTTAAGGGAAAAAGAATGGAGAGATGCAAAAATCAAGATGTACATAAAGAGAATGGCTAAACGGCCTATGCCAGTAGAAGAGCTATGGGGCACCAAACAAAACTAAGAGTCAGGTACAAAAAGAAAAACAATGATTTATTTTCTGTGCAACAGGGCAAACCTGCACAGCTTCTGCCAAAGAATGTTATCCATATCAAGATGCAGTTTCTAGGAGAGCCTGGACAAGTACAAGGAAAACAAATACTTTGAGGGGTCCCAAATGCATGAAAATGACATGCAACTCATGAAGTCCCTGTAGCTACACATAGCTAGAAACTAGAATAATATTCATAGCTGCAAGGAATTATCCCTTCTCTGTTCTCACATACTTCCACAGGAATCCATTTACAACCAATGACAGAGACAGAATCATCAAAAACTTGCAATATTGTTAGTTTCCCATTCTATTTTCTTCCTCACTAACAACCTAGTCCTAGTTGCTTCTCTTCTGGAGAAGCTCAAAACAGACAATGAGGGCTACTGCAGGAAGAGAGCAGGCTTCTCCTGTAGACAAAAACCCAACACACAAAACAGTCCTTCTGTTATGTATTCTCACCCTCCCTGAAGTGGTCTTGGATGGGAGAAGGAGCAGAATCACCACTCATACTGCAAGATTCTGTAAGTAATGGCTATGAACACACATAAGAGAAGCAGGAACAGCAGTCAGATTTGTAGAATCTAGGAGACCAAAAGAATTAGAGAAATAGGAAAACTGGGAGGGTTAGGACAGTGTAGCTGATTCAGAATCTTAACAGAAAAGATAGATGATAAGCAGGTGTGCAAGTGAAATTCTGCAGATGGCCATGGATCAAATACAGTGTTAGACCCACCACACATATGTGATGGCCAGAGCAGTTCAAAAACTAACATATTAAATACTTGAAATAATATTGGAAAACACATATTAAACTTCTTAGTGATAATAAAAAGCTCAGAGGGAGTCAGTAGTACTGCAGTAACACTGAGGAGCCTCTCTTGTAAAGCAACAGCATTTCAGTCCCCTGGGCCTGGGTGCTGCGGTGGCCCCTCCGTGCCTGCTCCCGGTGCCGGCAAAGGGCTGCCCGGGGGCAGCAGTTCGCACGGAGCGGCCTAGTGAATTTCAACACAGCGACCAGCTCCTGTGCCTCGCAGGCATCTTGTAACGCAAAGCGAGTTATCCAGCTACCTTTTCGGTTACGTACCTGTACGTTTAACTCCCCAAACCACGCAAAGGCTATTTCAGCCGTGCACCACCACCAAAGCCAGCCCCAGCCGCGCTCTGATCGAGGCAAGAGGCCCACACAGGGCTCCGGGCTGACCGCGGGGGTCTCACAGCGACAGCCAGGGAGGAGCACGGGCCCCAGGCAGCGGCCCAACGCGGAACGCTCGAAGCCCCGAGCCCCAGCCGCCCCCAGCCACCCGCCGCTTACGGGAACACGCTCCTTCCTCGGCGGCCTCCGCAGCGTTCGGTTTCATCTTCCCGCGGAGTCACATCCTCCTCCCCCTCTCCGCCCGCCGGCAGACCCGCAGGGGTTCGGCAGCTCCAGCCCTACTTTCCCCAGCGGCTTGGAGCCGCAGCCCGGCCACCCGCCCCCCGCTCTCTCCGCCGCAGCCGATGGGGCCGGCGCGGGTCCCCGGGCGGCGCCGGTTCGTGCTGTGTCTCCACACCCGCGTTTCCCGCCTCCGCCAGCCCCAGCCCGCCGCGGGGCCTCGCTGCTCCTGCCGCAGAGCGGCGCCCGGTGCCGCCGCGGGCCGCGCTCCACCAACGGCCGCCCCGCCGCGCGCACGCGGTAGACACGGGCAGGCGGGCGAAGGGCGGGGGCCGAGCGCGGCGGGAGGTGCTGTGAGGCGGGGAGAGACGCGGGCAGACGGGGCCCCTCTGTGAAGCGGAGGGCAGAAGGGAAAGGAGTCCCGAAGGGAAAAGAGTCCCGGGGCAGGCGGGCTCCGCGGGGGAGGGAGATCAGTGGCCGTTACTACGGGAGGCGGGGAGAGGAGCAACACCACCCCCTCACCGCGCCTCAGGGGCTGGTCAGGCCGCTGGGCGCGCCCTTCAGCAGGAATCCTGGGGAAGAGTCTCCGCCCGGCCCCGGCAAGGTGTGAGGGAGGCCTTCGGAGCAGCAGCCGCCCCGGGCGTCCCTCGCTCGAGGGCAGGTGGGTCGACGGGTCCGAGCCGGGCCCGGGTCGCCGCCCGTGGCTGTGCTGGGGCTGGGCGCTGGGAGAGGCGGCTCAGAGGCCTGGCCGAGGATGCTGCACATCTTTATTACGGAAGGCTTGGCCTCCCGCCATCACAACTCGGTCGCGGCTTATAAACGGGTTATATATGTTATTCTGGAAAGTAATTTTGTTATAAAATAAGTTTTAAAATAGATTAAAAAAAATTTAAAAACCCACCACCCGAATTAGTAGTTAGCCTCTGAAAGGCGAGTATTGTCCTATGCAGCTGATCTTTCTTTTATTTAAAGCAGTGAAAACAGCAAAACATAATGTTCCTGTAGAGCAAATAAAAGGTTTACATCAATGTAACCTAATGAAACTGCACTTATGCAGAATGTGCATTTTGAAAGATACGCCTCTATTTAGGGATTTTATGTTCTGGAGTGTTTTTATTATTTTCTCCTGTCCTGGGTTGTTGCAAATACTGGGAATATATAAGCTCCTTATTTTTAGATACTGTGAGTACGTTCCTAAGGTATTGTAACCTTGTCTGTGCAGCTATACAACAGGGTTTGTTCGAGGAATTAATATTTAATGGTAGCATTAATAGCAGTTAGTCACTGCTCATTACATGAGGAGCTTGCCAGTGTGTATAGTCATGACTACTGGGCTGTGACTGTTGGATCAACCTGGAGACCTCTCTGGATTTTCTCACAGGAGTGACGGAAGCAAGAAGAGTGCTCAATGAATTATTCTGCTGTGCTACAGTTTATGGGCCACAGGCTGGAAATTTGTACAGATTATTTAAGTGTTCTTAAACCCTCTGTTGCAGCAAGAGGTAATACATACTAAATATTTAATGTGATTTACAAAAACTATAAACATTGTAATTCATGTAAGAAGGATTTGCAAGATTTATTGCCATTTAGAAAGCTTATACTATTTATAAAACATGGTGGAAATACTCTAATTTAAAAAAAAAAGTACAGAGATGTTTGTATACAAGCAGAAAACTAATATTTATGTTATTGCTGCTAAAACATAATGTATTAATGAAATTTAAAAATATTTTTGCCTTTGATTTTTCTGCAAGTTTTGACAATAATGTTGCAGTATGTTTTTCTGTTCCTTGACAGGTTTTTCTTCTCCAGGAATAAAACCATGGCTGAAATGAGTGGTAGCAACTTAAATGGAATCACCGTTACTCAGCAAGCAATAGCCTCTTGTTGTGGAGCTATAATTACATCATTGTTTGGTAAGGCAAATTGTCAAGCTTGCCACAGAGAATGATTACTCTTCAGTTTGATTCAGCATGATGTCTACATATGTATGGTTTATAAATTTCCATTAGTATTTCAACAAGGATGTTTTTTAATCTTTTTCTCATAATTTTTTGTATTTAAACAAATGTAATTAATTGCAATCTTTTCTGTCCCTGATGATCTTTAAACATTTCTAAAAATAAGAATAATTTTTATTAACTTTTCATTTCTATGTCTTTTTTTTCCTCTTGGTGTAGTAATTAATTGATTTCTTTCTGCAAGAAACAAAATTAATAATAAAAATTAATTTTCATACTTCCTGCTGCTTAAAAATAGATTTTAAATAAAAGTTTGCTTTAGAGTACAAGACACAAATCCTGAAAGACTGGCCACTGCAGTAATAACATTAATTTATTCTGCTGTGTTATCTTATACTGTCAAAGCCTTTTATTGGGGGGCAGGGCTGCATCCCTAAACACTGCTTTTAAGGATAGCTTTTTGTTAGGCTTTTAAACTTCTGAATAGTCTATGGAATTCATCTTCTGCTTCATATTCAGTCATCATGCTCAGTACCTCCTTCTCCATGCCTAACCACATTGGTTGGTTATATTCAGCACTTCATACCCCTTGGAGCTCTCCAAGCTCATTAGTTTCTACCTAGTATTTTGGTTACTTTTTGGCTTAAACTACCTTTTGGTTCTGACTTTTAACACTGATTATGCTGCAGGGAACTGTGTGATTTTCTATGCACTCTTTTTTCCCTCACCAAATTCCCAAATTTTTACAAAATAGGATGTTACCAGGAACCCGTCAAATCCGTAGGGATTTTAGTCTGTCTTCATACCATGTGTCCTGTGATATTAAGTAATGTAGCAAGCAAAGCTACATCAGACCTGCGGAATTCCTAAGATGGATTCCAACTGGGTGTACATAGGATTCTAGTACAGTGTCAGGTGTTGGTATTCAAGACCTCAAGAGGTATAGGAGATTGGCTCCTTTCTGAAGTGGCATCTGAGAGACAAAGCAGAATATGTGTGAGTGGCTAAAATGCTACTAGTTGCCAGATTTTAAGCAACTGAATTTAGCTGAAGGAGTTGCATTGAGATCTCCACGTTTGGCTAGGGAGATGTGAGCCAAGTATTTCAACCTTGGCATCAACAGAGAGCTCAGTCGTGAGCCAGTTGCTGGTGCATAGGAATGGGCTCAATGAGACACATGCTGGAGTGTTTGGCTTAGCCTCTAGCTGCTGCTTAGTATGCAAGGTTGTAGATCCTGTGTGATTTTTCTCAACTGCATAGGTGTTTTGGATACCTTAGAGACTCAGGTGGTACTAGCAGCTTATGTGCAGGCAACTGAATCAAACCCTCAGTCAAATATAATCCAGAGAGGCTGGTGCAGCTGACTGGCCACTGTAGTGTTCAGGATGTCTAGGCCTGTAGTAACTGTAAGGCCTGGAGTGGAAGCAAGAAAATGCTCACTAAACCTCCATGTACTTTTCAACAACTCTGAAGTTTTAGGTCTTGCCCATGCTTGACCCCAAAATCTGATCTCATATGTCTTGTGGTATGCCACTTATAAAAGGTTGGTGACGGGGGAAAATAGCACAAGTTCTAGCACTTTCAGACAAGATCACACAGTGGTTTTTGCAGGAGGTTTGTGTATCTCTAATATTTGTTGTCTGTGCAACTGTTAGGAATTAGAAAAGATAACGTGGTCACTTGCAAACCATACAGGATTTGCAGTTCTGCCTTTTTTCTTTGTTTGATAACGTTATAAAACAAGTCTGTTTTTTCTTCTCCGGGGGTAAAAAAAAAAAAAAAAACAAAGTTGTGTAAGTTCATGATAAGGCGTCTGTACAGTTCTACATTTTCAGGGCATGCAGGGTGTTTCTAAATTACTTCTGTTTCATTTTAGTAACTCCTCTTGATGTTATCAAAACTCGACTGCAAGCCCAAAGCAATCCATTCTCCAAAGGTAAATAAATGTGTAAGTGTAACGGAGGACACAGTTTGCTTTTTGCTTGTTTCACAACAGTTGTGTTTGTTTCTTCAGTGTAAGTGGCGGGGGGGGGGGAAAGGAACCCAGCAACATATACTGAAATTACTAGAGAAAGAATGTGCCAGTGAACATGTACGGTGGAAAAAAAACAAAACGAACATAAATGCATACCATTTTAAACAGGCTTTTTTCTGTCTGTCTTAGTATTTTCATTGTGGCAGAAAATACAGCTATTACTGAGTTGCATTAAAAAACCCCACTATTAATAAAAAAACGAATCAGAGGGCTTATGTGATCAGGATGCTATATCAAAGTTAATATTCTCCAGAATCTTTTGAAAAAGAGCAGTAAGTCACTTCTCACTTGGGTTCTAAATAGATTGAGACATTGCACATTCAAAGATATGCGAATGTTTCCTACTATTTAGTTGTAATTAATAAATGTAAAAGGAAAGGAGATGACTGGTGTTCCATGTTGTATATGGAGATTAATTTTGCAGTCACACTTACTGTAAATCAGGAAAAGTATTCCTGCTTTCTAGCCTGTTTTTTCAGTAAATTCTAAACCCTTCAGAAATCTGAAAATGTGAACCATGGAGTATGTTTTTCTAACGGTGACAATGTTTTATCAAACAGGTTCAAAGTATGTGAAATAAAAAACAAGTAGATAGGATGATCTAGTATAAATACCGTCTAGCCTAAGATATAATACCTCCACTTGTAATGTGGATGCTGAGGCTACTTAATAAAAGATGTAAAACTCTGGAATATGTTCATCTAGTTACATACAATAGTGACATTCAGGTTTTATATAGCTTTTAGCCTTTAGCAGATGGTAGTGTAATGTAAACGTCTCCTCGAGCCTGTGAAGGCAATTTCACTTAGTCAGGCATTTTGAGGAAAACATTTGTTCCCTCTTCCCTTTTACCTAATTTGTCATTGAGTTTCCAACATTGTTTTACCCCTGTGTCTAAACAGAGATAAATCTGTGTTGCTGTTATACCCAATTTGAAACTGCTGCTGAGTAAGAACAATCTTACAAGCATTAACTCTATTCTTACATACCATTTTATTAGGAAAGTGTTTTGTATACTCCAGTGGTCTTATGGATCATGTATGTGTTTGTGAGAATGGGGACAGCAAAGCTTGTTATAAAAAACCTGGGCATTTCAAAGGGATGTTGGTAAGAACATTTTCCATTTACATAAAACTGTATATTTAAAACATTTTTAAGTAGCATACTGTAAATGTATTGAGATTTTTTCAAGTTCTAGTAGAATCTGTTGTAATTTGAGAGGGTGTTTGTGTGGTTACATTGTCGTTTATTAATTATACCTTCTCCTTTCTACAAGAAAATACATATTAATTCCTTAGGATGAACAAGGGGGCAGCTGTGCATCTCTCCTCACAGGATAATGGTTCTGTGATGTTATTTTCCCCACCTGAGCTATATTGCCAATAGTTGCTGGTTGCAGGTACTGAATTTCTGTACCTGCTTACAGCTTTTCTGTCTACAGATCTCCCAGTGTGCTCCTGAGCTGAACTAACAATGCAGACAATGTTTTGAAGTTAAGTTCATGTGTCAAGTTCTGGATCCATTGAAACTTGTAGGACTGGCATTTTAGCCCAACACTTGAAGCAGTCTTGCTGTTGGACACTGTGGTGCTGCTTCATTTATCAAGATTTCGTTTGACTCTGCCATCAAATTACACTTATGATCAAGGATTTTTCAGAATTTAATATCTGAGAAGAATGAAATATTCATACAAAAGGTTTCTTGGGCAGTTTTATACTGTTGTTTATAAAAAATAATGTCATAAGTTGGATTTTTTCCTGTTAACTTCAACATACAATTTTTAGAAAGTCAGTTTTCTAATTGTCATGATTTTGTGCCCATTTTTTTTCTGTGAAAAGGTGATTGATAGCATGTAATTGGATCTCCTTTCTTTAAAACAAAACAGTGCTAGACAACTGTGCAGTAAAGAATATTGTAGTGGACATTGTAGGTTTCCAGTGATAGGACTGTACAAATATTTGCTGTATTTGCCCATATAGTTAGTAAGGTATATAAATATGCTGCTCAGTCACTGGATTTAGTTACATCCTTTCTCCATCCTTTTAGATATACCTTTCTGTATTGGAAATTTGTTGGAACTTCACTGTTTACTCTAGTTAGTACAGAGTATATATGGAGAAAACATAGTAGTATGGCATTTTCTGTCTTTTTTTCTTCTTAAGTGTCTTTTTTGTGAGATCATGTCAGGACCTTTTAGGGTTTCTTGATTCCCTCTCAAAGCTCCGTTTTTAAAGTCAGGCTTGTTTTCGTAAATTGTGTCTTTGTTTTCACCATGCAACTTTTTACCTCAGTGGATCTGTCCATTGAGGCTGCCTCCTCTGGAGCTATTTTCCCTTTTTTCCTGTGAATCCTTTTTATGATCTGTCAGGTTCTGTATCTTTTGAGGTGCTGAGATAATGTCTGGTTTTAAGCATATTCTAATCCATCTAATCTCAACCTTTCCCCAAAATGTTTAAGAAAAGTAGGTATCCTAATATTAGAGAGTTTGTCATTTTGGTTGTGATTTCAGTTGAATGATCTTCAAGGTTTAGTGTTCCCCTCCTGTTGGTGGTCTGGGAATATATGGGACAGCTGTGTTATTAATTGTAAGCTTCTAAATATATAGTATAGTGTATATACATGGCACATATGTTGTCATATTGTTGTCAGAGAATGCAAGTATTGAAGAATCATTGAGAGTTAATTGCTATTTCATGCTTAGAACTTTTGTTATGTATTAAAAATATTTTAAATACATTTCCACAAGTTGTTCCTCTGCTGAAAATAACTTACTCATAGGGCTGTCAGTTATTGATAAAAACATACTACTTGGGTCCTTTAAAAATAGAAGGAAATTCTTGATTTCAAACACATAAATTGTTTTGTTCAGCTCAGTGGAACTATTTACGTGGTGTTAGCAATTACAAAATTGGGATCTTAGAATGATAAGCCATTTTAGAAACATACCGTTTTAACACATTAATTTTGTGTTCTGCCGGCTAAAATATATCATTGAGTACAAAAGCTTTGTAGCTAATTATCGCTCGTTGTCTGATTGCATTTTTAGGACGCATTTGTGAAAATTATTCAAATAGAGGGAATTAGATCTCTGTGGAGTGGACTTCCCCCAACACTGTAAGCTGATTGTTGTTTTTTTCTTGATAATGTGTTATTAATTATTGTTGAAAAATTTGCTCCATTATTTACACACATGAGTGTGTTTTTTCTAAGTTATTTAAAAAATGGTAAATTCTGAAGTTAGAGATAATGGTGTAATCAGTTAGATCAGAAACATCTAAAGGCAATATAATTTCTGCCAGAACTTGAGATTTCTCTTTGCAATTTGATACATTCTCAGTAGTTAAGCAGGAATATCAGACTTCATTCTGCCTTTTAGATGTGGTAACTTTACTGTAACCCTTCCTTTGACAGTATGATTGAATCACGGGGTTGAATGTGAATGCTGTTCTCTGGTTGATATTTGCTATCCTAACTTGTTGCTAATGACTTGCAATAAGCAACACAGCTGTTTCTGCAGACACTGTAGTTTTTCACCTCATTATCATGACTTTTTTTTTTTTTTAATATCTAACTGGAATCTTCTTTATTCCAAAAAACTGTATTTTTTTTTTATCGTATACAATTTTGTCATGGAAAACAGATAATTCCTTTTCTCTCCACAACAGCAGTTTACATATTTAAACACTGTTATCAAATCCCCTCCTGGATTCCTCTTAAGGCTAAACAACACCAATCTGTTTTATCTTGTTATTCATATTAACCTAGTACAGATAGTAATTAAGTCCACTGTGTCCTCCTCCATGAGCAATCTGAGAAAGTGGTCAAATCTTACATGTATATTAAAGTTGTGTCTTGTAAGACATGAAGTGTTTTGTTACAGTTCTCTTGTTCCAAGTCAAAGAGCCCAGTGGGAAAGCCCTGGCACACTTTTGATTTGCACACAGTGCTCCGTATAATAGGCACAAAAAAAGCAAGGAATGGTGGAGCTCAGGCCTTGTTATGTAAGCTGCAGCAATATATAAACCTTGAGGATCTAACTGCACCAAGAGGTCTGTGTTTCAGCCATGACAGAGAGATTTTCTTCAACCTGTGTTCTGTACTGCTGCAGAGGAGAACCATCTTCTTGACTGGAGAGAGATACACAGGTTTAAAAAGAAGATCTAAACTACAACTTGTTGGTTTTCCAAGAGTGACAGTCTTCACTGTTTTTTGGTAATGGTGATATGTGCTATATTGACACAGACGTAACTCCTACACTGATTACAGATATCGCAGGTTTTCTTATAGTCTGTACTATGCTGGAATGGAAAAGGCTTATATTTACTCCTTCCATATTGTCTTTTAAGTAATAAGAATCATAAGCATTGATTAAGATAGAGAACATACTTTCCAATTGTAGCTGCTTCCATAATGTTTTGCTTGCTTGCTTGCTTTAAGTTCAGGTCTTTCAGTTCCATTCCTTTATCAAAACAGTTCTGAAGCTGACATGAAATATGTTTTGAAGTAGATAATCCATCATAATTTTGCTTACAGTTTTTCCCAATGAAATTAAAAACTAGAAAACTGGGAAATCAGTGAATTTGAAACTCTGAACTAGAGGCAATGAATCAAAGCCATGGGATTAATACTTTTTCTTCATCCATAACTACACACAGCTGGAGATTTAACTTTTCCTTATGTAACCAAAACATGCATTCAAGATGGTTGACTCCTGTTTTTCTTTTATTGATTTAATTCCCTCTCTTATATCTTAGAATAATGGCACTTCCTGCCACAGTGATCTATTTTACCTGCTACGACCAACTGAGTGAAGCTCTGAAATCTAGACTAGGAAAGGATAATGAACATATTCCAGTTCTTGCAGGTTCCTTAAGCAGAAGTAAGTTGTCATCTGTTTAAATAGAAACTGAAATAAAATACCTGCATGCTGCTTTCTTGGCTTCATTTTGTTGATTTGTTTTGTTTTTAAAGTAAATTTGCCGTGGCTTTAAATGAGGGATAGTATTACGTGGAGCGAGTTATGGGAAGGAACACTGTAATTACCCAGTATTTCTTGGGTAGCATAACACTCTAAGCTCAAATAATGTGGTTTATTTTTGCTGTTACACTTTCAATACATTTGTAATTTGTCCAAATTTTATAGTTCTATACTTCTACTTCAATTTAAGTCTGTTCTGTGATGATTCTAATAATAAACATAGTTATTTTCATTAATGGAAGCCACACAGGTAGTGACAAGGAAGATGAAAATTGAACTTGTACTGGTTTTACAGCTGTATGATATAAAGGGACTGAATTTCTTTTTATATTTTCTTACTTTTGTTTATCCTTCTCCTCGTCTAGTTTTGTAGAAGTGGGTGAGGTCATATATTTTGAGGCTTCCTTAGAAGGCTGAGGCTGTAGTTCCGTATTCTACTTGTGACAACTGTGATGGGGGACTGGAAGACTAGTAGAAAAATAATTGTTATTGTGTGGTGATGTGGCAAATTGATATTATTAGGCTGTTCCAGATTTAGAATTCACATGACAAAGAAACCTTCTACCAGCAAGAGGAAAAAAGTGGAGTGATTCGAGTCTGGTGTATGTGTGATGGCAGCTTGTTAGTGATTGGTGACTCACTGATATTTCCAGAAGATGCAAGAGAGTTACTTTATCGGATACAGATTGCCTGCTAAATATTCTTGGTGGTTTGAAATAAGAATAGCAAACATGCTTAGAAGTCCATAAAAGCTTAACCTCTAACCATTTTCTTTTTCCTTAACAAAAAACCCACACAAACCTCAGGCTCAGTTTCTTCAAGTTACACTTAAAAATGGTAATTATTGAAAAGTAATCCTTGTAAGTACTTGGAATTATCAGCCTATTTATGTAATAAATCTAAAAATGAGGATTTTTAACATGTTACATGGATTACAACATGCCAGTATTGAAAAAAGGTAGGTAGCTTGTGTGCCCAGAAAATTTAGGTACTGTGAATAGATATGGTATTCTTATCTGGAAAGGAAATTAATTTTGGGAATTATTTCAAGGAAAATGGGAAAGTTGAAAGGAATCCAATATATAAAGCAAGGTGAGATCTGGCTTTAATGTTCAGGAAATATTACTATTAAATGCTGATTTTTAAAAAAGCTCACATTTTTATCATTTGCAGTTGGTTCAGTTACTGTAGTGAGCCCCCTGGAGCTGATCAGGACCAGAATGCAGTATCGCAGGTTGTCCTACAAGCAGCTGTACGCATGCATCAGCAGTGAAGTGGCTGTAGATGGATGGTTTTCCCTGTGGAGGGGATGGAGTTCTACTGTTCTGAGAGATGTACCTTTCTCAGGTAGGATTTATTTTCCATGCAAGTTTGTATTATGTCAGAAGATCTGTTTGTGCGTAACTCTTTTAGACTTTTTTTTTCTGTGGTTTTAGGTAATTTTATTAGTTAGCTGTAAGAATGACTGAGATTTACTTGGGGTTTTTTGAGTGTTTTTATTTATAAAATCTTTGAGGACCTGTTTTTTTTCCCCCCCATTTTGTTTCTGGATACCAGCTAGGGTTCATTGTTACATTCCCTTTCTCTATACTGTTGCTTCTCATCTATAGAATTGTAGAACACCAGGTTGGAAGTGACTTCAAGGATCATCCAGTCCAGCCTTTCTTGGAAAGAAAATAGCTTATGTAGCAACTGTTTTTTGAAGACTTTCAGTAAAAAATAGTCTGTGATAGGTGTAGTGGCTATTTCCTTATAGAGAAACATGCTATATCTTAGCGTCTGGTGCTTAATTTTGAAAACATGTACAAAGAGAGAGTGACACAGTAGTGTCCTTGGGAATTTTTTTTTAGCCAGATGAATGAAGTGAGAGCACCACTTGTTAGCAAAACTTCAAAGCTGACACTAGAAGAAAAGTCTTATACAAAGCATAACTTGTCCTGGGACTATTCTTTAAGATAACAAAGAGAGGAGATCACACTTTCTTCTTTCTTGTTACACCTCTGCCATGTTGTAAGCTGCAGAGATAATTGGATGTGACAACTAAAGGACTGTTTTCATGTTAATGCTAGTGGTGAGAGCCCCTTTCTCTTTGAGGCACGTTGTTGTCAGAGCACTTGTGTATTATCAGGCATCAATTGTCCTTGAAGCAGTTTCTATCCTTTAGATAGTACCAGGAGTAGCACCTTTGAACACTTTGTGCTGACCAGAAAAATGCTTCAAACCTATTCTTGGGGGCAGAGAACCCTTGAAGTATTTGACCTACTATCTTTGTTCTCCTACTCAATTCTTAAGATAATCTGTCATGCAATTTAATTTGTGATTCCCAACAGTCTAGTTGGGAACAATCATTGGTTTGGACTCTTATGGGATTTCAGCACATTTAGGTGTGTACCTGGAATAAATTTTAAATTGGCTGTGAACCAACCCAGTGCCTGGTAAGTGGGGATGATTACGATATTTAGTTTAAAATTGCACTTAGAAGTTAAGTGAGTTAACAGAACTAAGTTATTTCAGCTGTTTTCTTTTCAGAATGAATAATACTCTGTTTTCTTTCACTTTGCTACTGGTAGATGTTTGGAGATTGTGGTTGGATTGTATTTCCTGCTTAAGGATCCTGCTACTTTATGAGAATTAATTTAGCCTTCTGTGATAGGCAAGCCTTCCAAACCAATGGAAACCTGCCTTCTCTAAGCCTAAAGATAACTGTCAGAATTCATCTGAACATTTTGCCCAAAGTGCTTCCTGTTGAATATTCAATTTCCTTATTTTTCTTCTCTGACAAATGCATCTTTCTCTCAGGCTGTTCTGCTAAGCTTTAAAAGGAAGCTCTGAAAGTCTTCATCCAATTCCTGTTGTCTGACTTCAAGTGGCAGCTCGTGTTCTCTTACTGATTTTTGTCTGCAGCAGTGTGGCAGGAGCTGGTGATCTTCTTTCCCTCTGCTGCTTGTCACAGTGTGGGAGTATCTGTGGAAGGCTGTGGAGGGAGTGCACAAGGAAGAGGGCACTAAGGTGGTATCTGTATGTTCTTCACAACCCTTTTCAGATTCTTGCATCCATGCTTGCTGTTCCTCCACTGGTCTAAACCATCTTTGTTGGGTTTAAGTTAGTCCCCACACTGCTCTGGCCTTCACTTCGCAGCTGTCAGGCACTTGTATGTGCCCAGCAGTTCGTAGGCATCATGGGGTGCTGGAAAGGTAGAGGCACAGGTTACCGTGCAGCTACTGCCTTATAGGTTAAGGACTATTGTTGAAGAGCCAGAAGTGAGCAGGCAATTAGATGCATGAGTAAAGGAAAATGAATTTAAAAAAAAAGAAAGAAAATCAAAATGAAATGACATAAAACTCAGACACAAAACTCAGGGCGTTTAATGCTGCTTAATACATTTTCCAAATGTGCTTTCTGATTATTTTCTCCGTGAAGTTAAGATGTGCTCCCTTAATACCTTCAATCTTAGCTCTTCTGTTTGAATGATGCCCCAACGGCATCATAGCTTCTGGTATTCTTACAGCAGTCTGCACCTTTGCTGCAGTTTGCTTAAGTCAGCTCTTTCAAGAGGAATTAAAATCAGTGTAACAATTTGTATGGAGAAACCAGCTCTCCTGTGAAGAGTCAAACAGCACAGAGTAACTCAAGCAGCACAGGGTGATTAGAATCCCACCGGATTACTAGCCCAATTATGAGTGATGTGCTTCAAACATATTCCATGGCAGTTTAGCTAGACTGAATAAAACTGAAACTGTTAATGTTTATAAGCACAAGAATTGGGTTAACAATACCACTTGAATAATTCATTAAGCCATTTTGCAGAGAATATAAATGTCAAAGGTATACAGGGAAGGGGGTCATGCAGGTCCTTAAGCTAAGTTTTGGATTTAGGTAATTCATAGTAAATTAGGGTTTTGTACATTTCAATAGTAGATTTTCCTCAAACCCTGAGAACGCCTTCTGAGATACTGCCTACATTTACATTTGCAAAATGTTGGAGGCCAGATATATGCTGGCTATTTTCATGGCAAGAAAATCCTCTGATATTTCTCTGCTGGCACAGCCTCCAGATCTCGGTGCAGAATGAGACATAGTTATCTTCTGGGATATGCAGCTGTTATTTGCAGTATTTATTTGACCAACTGCCACAAGGAATCACTCTATAGTTCAGCCCATAGCATACAGTTTGAAGAGTTTGAAAGTGCAGGAAGAGTGCAGTTTAGTTTAGCAGATGAAAACAGAAACAAATGCTACTTCTAAAAGTTGTTCGCCAGGCTTGCCTTTGACAGTCCTCACAGAGGGAATCCTCCCTTAGTAATTCCAGAGAGCACAATTGCATTTCTTGGCTCTCTCAGAATTAGATTTTACACTCTGTCCCCCAGAAGAGTATGAGGCAATCCTGAGCAACCTTTCATTTTGTATGAAACATTTTTAGAGTTAGTGAGATCCGTGAAATCTGTGAAATATACCTTAAAATATAGCAAATAATTAGAAACCTACATTTTGATTTCTGTTAAACTGAATTTAAAAAAAATCAGTTATGTGAGTTTCGTAGTGCTTGGGTTAGATTGCATTACGGAAGGAGTTACTTTATGGAAATGACAAAGTTATTAGGCCAATTTGTATTGTATGAAGAAATTTGGAATATGGAGATACAGGGAACAAGGCAGTCTGTCCATGGATCATCACAGAGAACACTTCTACTTTGCTTTCAGCTGTTGTTTGATTTTGCTCCTTTTGCCACAGTAGAATTCTTACATCTGTACTTGATAAAAGAGTTTCTGCATTTGACATACAAGTGTGTTGTAATGCAGGTTTATTGTTTTATAACCATAGCATTGTACTGGCATAATTATGAACGTTTCAAGAAGATGTTGTGCAAAGAAGTTGGTGTACATGAACCAACATTTTTTATTGCTTTTACTTCAGGAGTTGCATCTGGGTCTGTAAGTACGTTTTTGTTTCTAGTACTACTCTTTATTATTATCACTAATAAACTATTTAAAAGAAGTATAATATTATTCTCTCAGAAATGCTGTATGTTTTGAGGTGCATCTAATTTAAATACACATGGCTTAGCATTCAAGCTGATTAGGTATATCTGAGTAAATTAGTGTTCTGAAGTACAAGACTTTTAATAATATCAGGCGCTTGGAATATCAAATCTAGTTTTAAATTGTGTGCACTTGATTTTTTTTAATTAAATTTTAATTGTTTGTGCTCTATGTTAAAAATTATTTCTTTTCCTGATAGATTGCAGCTGTCATAACTCAGCCGTTTGATGTAGTGAAAACACATAGGCAGACTGAACTTTGGACGTGTGAGACCTCAGAAAGTAAGTTGCTAGTAAGGAGAAAAAAAACCTATAATGTTTGTAAAATTAAAACCTAGTGTTTGAGTATATAGACTTTTGGTAGGAATTTTAAATATTTGTCTCTTCTTCTAAAGTTTATCTAAAAATTATAAATTATATCACTAAGGCCTTTTTTCTGTTGTGTCTGAAAACTTTTTTTTCCATTGCTTGGGAGGTGGACCAGTGAGGGACTTTCGTTAACTTAAATGAATGTTAGATCATGGCTTTAAGATTACAGAGACCGGTAAAAAAGCTGAGCACCTGAACAGTTCCTGCTTAGAAACTAATTTGAAGGCCCTAGCTCAGAAAGATGTTATGGAAACTTAGTACATGGCGTGAGGTTTCATTCTCTCAGGTCAATTATTTTTTTCTGGTATAATTCTCAAACAAAAATTGTGTTTCATTGCTGAATAGACAAAGATCAAAAAAATCTTTAAATAGTTTGTGTTTCAATTCTTCCCTTGTGCTGATGACTGTAAGAATTCATTGCCAACACCACTTAGAATCACAAGTAGCACCATATATTTATTAGTTTGACATTAATTAGATTAATTTGTATTTAAAATTTCATTATGGTTATCTGTAATTTGTACTAGTTTAATTCTTTCCAAATCCAGTTGCTGTTAGAGTTGGACACTGACTCTGCATCTACATATTATGTCTCTGTGACTGCAAAAATATTTTGCAGCTTCCAGATGCTGTAGGAGGTTCCTGCTGAATGTATTCCATGAAACTGTTTCAACTTCAGTTTAGAAAGAAAATTCTTAATCACTTTCATATTACAGATCAATGAAAACCACATGTGCGGAGTGAAATAGCACCAAAAAAATCCCTCAGTTTAAAACAGTCGCACATGGCTGCAATGCAGATCGCTTCTTGATGCTGCTGCAGCTGGATTGCTTGTGGTATCTGATCTAGCTCTACAAGGAACTGTGATCCATATCTCATAGACCTATACTTTCTTAAACAAACTTCTAAATTTTGAGAGGATTTGATATTTGTAAACTTAGATGTAAGGTGTAGTGTCCTAGCTTAATTGTTGTATTCATTCTTATGATATCCATTCTCACAACTTACTTTTAGATTCAGTTTACCGTAAAGGGCAGTTCTTGTTTAAAAATCTGAATTGTGACAATCTTTTAGCTACATATAGAAAGTGACGTGGAAAGGGACTGGCACATTTGACAGCAAGGTGACTTTTAAAAATTATTTCGGTTACTCTAGTAAGGAATATTGTCTCTGTTCATACATCTTACTCCAGGTGCTACTACAGGTTTTTCTGTATCATGCTATTTTAACTTGAGTATTGTATGAATTTTCATACTGTATGAATTTAACATCCTGTATAAATAGTATGGATGAAATTAACATAGAATTAATTAAACCTAATAATTATATCTGAAGTAACTGCCTCTAATTTCTAAAAATATTTTTCTGTGGCATTGTGTATGTTCCTTAATTCGCTGTTTCCTTGTACTATCTTGAGTTCCACAGGGGGGCTGTCCATCAGCCTGGGCAGTTACGAGGAAAATCATCACTCAAAATGGGATTACTGGATTATTTGCTGGTAAATCTTTTGATAGCTTTCTAAAAAAACTCAGACCAGAGAGAAAGTTTTTTAATCAGTAACAAATTATTATAGATGTTAATATGCATAAATTATATAATATTTCCATCTCTGTGAACACTCAGTTATGGAATAGTTTGCATATATAAAGCCACAGACATGCATCCATCCCAAGAGAATTTTGGTGATCTCTTGACAGGTTACTGAGATACAGCTGACCCAGATGGACATGATTTATTCAAACAATAGAGGGACTGGGCTTGACAGATATGGTTGTATTGGCAATTAAAAATGGTGGGAAAAGGTTCATTTCAGGAAATAGGTTTCTTCAAATTTAGATAATTTGTTGATTTCTTAAACTGTAATGCTTAGAGTTTTCAGGAAGAATTGGTACAAAGGAAATGAAATGTATTGTAGGTTTGGAAGCTGCAGTATGGAGGTTTTTCTAGACTGAGAAAGTTTCTTAGATGCAGCTTTTAGTCCAGTGCTAAACTTTCCAAACCATCAGTACTGTTGTAGCACCTATATTTAGGAATAGCCATACTAATTTTTGTTCTTCATCTCATACTAGTTTCTATGTCAACTTTTTTTGCTCTTTCTGTCTCAGAAACAGACCTTAAGCTTCAGTGGTATTTTTCTGTCTCCCTTCTTAGTCTTTGAAGAAGACGCGTTATTGAGAACCCAAAAATTCTGAATATGGAATAGATATTTTGAAGTAGAATTCACACAATAAAATACTGTTAATGGCCTATGGGACACTGTGCCCAGGATAGATCTCATCTACCCTATGATGCAGTCATTTTAAGTTGGACTTCAATGCAGTTTTTTTATAGAGGAATGGAAGATACGGCAATTCTATTAGTATTTGTTTGTTTGCTAGGTGGGAGTATTTTTGTCAAATACTGTATAAAATATTTGAGACATTCAAGGTCAAGCAACAGCTATTCCCCAAGAATGTTTTCCTTACATTTTTTGTTAAACTAAAAATGTTATTTAGAATATTTGTTAAATGTTTATGTTTAAACAAATGGAGAAATGCAATTTTGACAATCTAGTGGTTGTGAATGAGTCAAAAAGTTTAAATTTTACTTATATGTTATCTCATGTGTACTCACCTGAGTGCACACATCTTACGTGACTTCCTTACCCTCACTGCACCTATGGAGGGACCATTGCTGCCCAGCTGTGTCCAGTGTTCAGCACATAGTTTACTGTGTAGCTGGTGGTGTTTCAGTTCCGCTGAACCATTCAGTAAGACAGAATATCACTGATAAGACTTCGTTTAGCTGTGCACTTCCTTGATGTGTTTTCTTTTTCTTATTGCATGGACTGTCTTAAAGACTGTCTTTTGGATAGTTTTGGCAAAGATCACTTTTTATCCCTGAACCATGTGCAGTAGCTATTTATACTGCTGAGCAGCATAGATGTACTCCTGACCACCATAAGACAGCTTGGCCATTTAAACACTGCAGATTTATAGAACGGAAAAGAAATCCCCCGGAGTACCTTCTGGTGTCTTTTTCAAATCCTGGCGACTCTTTGAAACCAGTGAGCCCTACCTAATCATATGATGTAATTCTTGGTACTAACTCAAAACCTCCAACAACAAAGCTGGTCATTTTTCCAAGAGGTCCAGGAGGAAGTAGTATTCCTCCTTATTTTCATTATTATGGCTCAATCATAAGAGGACTTTCTGGCATCAAGGAGCGCTCATAGAGACCTCACGAGACTCATGAGCGTCTTTGCCACGGCATAAGTGGCTTTGTGAGCTGGCAAGTGTGACATGAGACAAGAAAAATGACATCATCCTGAAACTGAGGATTTCTTTTGATACATTAGATCTCTCAGGAAATGTTCCATTTCTGTGGTTACCAGAAAGGATTGACTCCCTTCTGAAATAATTACCAGTCTTTTCAGTAACTTATGGTGGATTTAGCCAAATCTCAGAATATTCTCTTGGAGAATGACATGGAAATTTTTTCACAGATTTGTAGGTATTTGACAGCAGCTATCATGGATGCTGCTAGCCTTATGCCAGAGATTTCTAATTGGCACGCTCTGTCAAGCAAAACAGGAGGAAAAAAGAACAACTGTGTTTCCCAGGAATTGGATGTTTTTGCATTCTCATCCATTGTGTCCTAAGTAGCCATAGAATGCAACTTGTGTTTATAGTTGCCGGTCTCCTAAGGAAACACGAAAGTGCTTTGATCGTTTAGCTGTATGCTGCTCTCCCCACCCTCATTTCCTCTCTGCAACTAGCAGATACTCTACCCAAGTGCACAGGAACTTCTTCAATATCTAGACTGAATGTCTCTGTACCCGGCAGAACTTTGTGGTGAAAAACTGTGTGCCCAACTAGTTTTTAGGACAACCCGCAAGATGGAGCTGGAACAAAGATTGCTGTCATAATGGGAAGGTCTTGGCAGGAAAGCTCAGCATGCCTCAGGAATTCAGGTTTTAGTAGAAAAATTGCTTTTCTGTAAGAACATTATTGAAATGAAAAATTGATCATCTTTGATTCCTAAAGATTTTTGTAGAATTTTTAGGTCATTTGGTGTTGTATTAACTGTCCCTCAAGAAATACAATACTGCAGCTCAGTAACAAAGCAGAGCCTTAGACCAGACCATTCTCAGACTCCTGCCTAAAGCAGTGAGAGTATCAGACTACAGCTGTTAGCATCTCTTCCATGGAGCTGTGAGCTTTCTGTCAGCAATCCTGAAGGTGCCATTGGAAGGTGCCTGTTTTTCTTCTGATGGTTGCAATTCCCTCTTTCTCCTAATTTCTTTCTCTTTTACATTAGAGTAGATCCTTAGTAAGCATCACAGCAGTTAGTGCTTGAGACACAAAGAACTCTACATCGTATGGTTTGTCCCTCTTCAGTCTCTCAATATGTTGTTCTTTCTCTGAGAGGCTACTTCAGGTGGAAATGCTGGTTCTCTGAATGAAGGGTATTTTTACAGTAGATTTGTCTATGCCTCATTATTTCATTGAGGAATGGAGGTGTCAGGGCACAGTTTAAATGGGGGAGGCCAAAAGTTTTCATCTGTGGGTTCAAGAGCAATAGAATGGTGACTACAGAGCCATTTGAGAAAGATGCTGTTATGTTCCTTTGGCTCTTCTTGATGTTTATTATTGTACCTTACAGAAATTCATACTTTATTTCTCACCTTCCAAAATACTTGTGCTTCACTGTGGTTCACCATCATTATCAAGTCTGACTTGAAAAACATCAGAGTTCTTAGCAAGAAGCCTGCAGTCATTTCAGTCTGTATAAAATGAAATAGAGTATTTTTTCCTGGATTATGGTTTGGTATGAGGTTTCTAGTTCCTCCAGCCTTCCTATAACTAAACATGATTCTGCGCTTCAAATAAATGCATTTCATGGTGAATGCTTGTAAGTTTTGCTTCCCACTGCTCAGTCCACGATTCGCATCCAGGTATATATGAATACCAAGGTTACTACTGAGTTATATTTTGAGAGTGCACATGTATGTTGTGCTGTGATTATCAGTTAATGGAATTCTTTGAGACCTGCCATCCACAAGTGCACTCACTGTCTACCTTCTCTCCCATTTATTTATTGTGGCTGAGTAGGAATTAAGAGGAAACTCAGGCAGTGCCAGGCATTTCCTACTCTCTACCTGCGTATGCAAAAGGCAGTCTGGGATTGCCACCACATGTGACAGGAACTGAGAGAATCAGAGTCTCCAGCCTCACATGACAGTGCAAATGGATATTCACAGTGTGGATCTCCAAGCTAGCTGCACATCCTCAGGAATTCTAATTACTGGTTCATATATTTTTGTGAAGAAGTGCTATCATTCATTAAACAAAAGCAAGTATTTACCTGGGGGTGAAACTTTGCCTTTGTTGAATACCTACATTCAGATAGTTCTATCAATAATTTACTAGCCCAGGTATCACCAGACTAAAACAGTCTTGTGTCTTAACTAAACTGTTTTTAAAGTGTTCTGCTTTTGAATATTGTCCTTTCTGTGCATGGCAACTGGACACTGGAAATTCAACCTTGAATGTTTATAAAATGCTCATAGTCACAAAGTGCTCTTGATTTCCTGTGTGCCCCCCTCAGGATATCCATCTCCCTCAGCCTTCTTACTTCCCTGGTACCTGGTGTTCAGCTCCCGCCGTGCCCTTCTCCCCAGCTGTAGGGAAAGAGATTCCTGTGTCTTTTTGTCTTCAGCAAGCCTGCCTGATGGGTGAGGCTGCTCTTGCCCTGGTCTCTTGAATGGCTGGGGAAATACTCTGTTGTGGCCGTGCACAGAAGTCCTTGGTCATGACACGTGTTGTCATGTGTGTCACTGGAAGCCTAAGGAGGAAAACACAACATACTGAGATTAAAATGATATTGGGATAAAAACCTATGGTAGCTCATACTCACCTGAACAACAACGCAAGAGACATTGCAAACCCAGGATACTTACCAGTCTTGACAACACGGTGTTGGTTCATTGAGGTTCCTTGTGTGAATGGCTACACGGCTGGCTGAAGACTTGCAAGACTTGTGTTTGCTGACAGAGATTAAATTGCTTTACTTGCTATACAGTGATGATGTAGCTGGGTAACAGGTTTTGCGTAATTGAGAGCACTGATGCCAGCAGAATGCAAGACACCACTAAGTATCAACATTATTAGACATTTTGGGTGAAATTTACTTCATAGATCAGGTTACCTACATTTAGGTCTTGACACGTGAGTAACAAAGTGTAGATACATTCTCTTGATCAGCCTTTATCTTGGTTCAGTCGCCCACACATAGGTGAGATGACTTGGGGCTATTCTGCCTGGTTCTTGCTGCTGTTGCAAAAGGACACAAGTTTTCCGTAGGTCATGCATCATATGTGCTAGCTCCATGCAGATTTCTTTGCATTTCAAGTGGAAGTAGATGGCTGTGTGTAGACAAGAGGATTCAGCCATATTTTCCTACCTCTACATAAGCTCAATCACTTTCCAAATGCTGACAAGATCACAGTGGATTGTAATGGGAGACATTTAACACCTAAATTCTATTCTTTATGCATGTGACCAGGATCCTTCCATTTTAATAAACATGCTGTAGGCCTTAGGAGAGAGTGGCAGGGGACTCACGCATTTTGTTTGGCAACTGGCTTGAAGGGCTGAGATACATACTTACGGCAGAGGGTACAGCTCAGCATGGTGCTCAAGCTCTTTCCTCCCTGCCGTTATCCATTTCAGCATTCAGGGCTTCTTGCACCTCTTCTTGTTCCACCTGAGAGGTCACAAGCCTCTGCCTGTCCCACATGAGCAGCAGGTTTGCGCTGACCCTCTGGTGAGGGCACATTCTGCCCCCCAGGGCCGCCTCATCTTGGCAGAGACACAGGGGACTTGGGGCAGGCAGGGCCACACAGGATGAGCACATAGGATTATTACAGTGGCAATACGTACAGCCAGTAATTCTGGTATTTCAGACAGGTAGAACCTCAGTTCTACACTGATAGACTATGGCATCAAGATACTATGACCGCTAAATAGTACTACTGCAATTCGGTCTGAAAAGAAATTATAATGAACACTTTCCTTTCTTTCCTGGGCAGGTATTATTCCACGGCTGTCTAAAGTTGCTCCTGCGTGTGCCATAATGATCAGCTCATATGAATATGGAAAGTCTTTCTTTTCTCATTTAAATGAAAAAATGAACCAACGTCCTTAATTCTCCGTCATCTGATTATATGAAGTCAAAATACATCGTGAAAGTTGTGCCAAATTTGAATCTGTCAAGATGTTTTCTAGAAGTCCCAGTGAAATTCTGCCATTACATTTGGTAACTAAGTACAACTTTATTTTTAACTGTTTCACAAAGGATAAATTCACATTTTTCTTAAGACTAAGAAAATATACATGACCCTTAGACTATCATTGAAGATTTTGTGACTTCTCTTGCAGCTAGAGAGAAAAACAAAAGGAGAAGGAGAAAAAAAAAAGGTGCTGACTGTTCTTCAGTGATAAGAGCAATGAAGAATAACCACTGCCACTGTGTTCATTTGCAGTCTGACTAAACATTTTTGTTGGGTATTTAAAGTGATGTTTAGAAAAGGTTTGGGGGTTCCAATTTTATGATTTGATTATTCCCCCATAAGGAGGTTGATACAGAATAAACTCAAACATTTCTTCTTGCCTACCGCAATTTTGTGCATATTCGTTATTTGCGACTCTGTATTTTGTGTAAATGCATATTATAAAACAGTCTTCAGCTTCTTCATAGGTTTATTGACAATGAAATATGCTTTAGTTCAAACAGGGAAAAAAGTACATAATGGTCATTAGAAACCCAGAGAGCACAGTGGATACATTGGTAGGTGCTGCAGGGGCTTTTTAGCCTATGGTGATACTCCAAGAAAGTAAAGCACCCAGGGGCACTGAAGACAACTGTCTGTACGGGTGTGCTGGAGGAACACCCCCTTGCCTGGTTTTGGGAGGTGCAAACTGTCACAAAGCTCCACGCTGGGAGCATCCCCCACAGACAGTGTGGGATCACCCCGGTGTGAAGGCCAGCTTTGTCACCAGTGGTGCTGTGCCAGTCTGACTCAGCCATGTCACCTGAAGGGAAGAGCACGTTCAGTTCTGAGTACAGACACAGCCGTTCTCTGCTGGGGGGTACACCGCACACCCTGGTATGAATGCTTGCAGTGGCTCCCTTGCCCACAGGCACTTGACTTACTGTATCAGAGCTTCTTCTGCATTATCTTCATTTTATAAAATATTTTTAACTACCCTCACTACATCCTTTAATGCATTGCCAATTAAGTGGTTGAATTTTATTTTTTGCCTCTTTTAATGAGGGCGTGGACTGGTACAAAAGCAACTCAGTAGTCAGGTCAATTAGAGCACCATTTTTCAGGTGTGCTTTACATAAGGAATGAACTTCAGGCCTAGTCTATGATGAAGAAGGTATGTATCCCAGCATGTGTTTGGCCTTGGTGAAAATGCATCATGCCCTAGTTGTAAAGACGTTAGGTGCAGAGTTACAGCATATGGTGCAGGCAAGAGCTACTGCTGTAGGAGGTATTTGACACTATTACACCAATGTGATTTTTCAGCATAATTTTGTACTAGAAACTCAAAATAAGGCCTAAGAGAAAGAAAGTAACAGAGATTTTGGACCATATTGCAGGTGACAGAGCACTGGAACAGGCTGCCGAGGGGGCTTGTGGAGTCTCCTTTGCTGGAGCCATTCAAAACCCACCTGGACATGTTCCTGTGCGACCTCACCTAGGCGTTCCTGCTCCAGCAGGGGGATTGGACTAGATGATCTTTTGAGGTCCCTTCCAATCCCAAACATACTGTGTGATACTGTGTGAAATGCAGCAATGAAACCAAAGTCTCACTTTCTGGCAAGAACAGAATTTGCTATGAGGTCAGCAATACTGTGATTTGCTGAATGGTCTTATTTTATCCTGTACAATTAAAAAAAGAGGCAAAAATGAGTAATTAGTGATGATACAAAATGTTTAATTTACATGCAGCATCTATGGAACATCGAGGGAACAAAACATACAGGTTTGGCATTTTTTCAATTTTTTTGAAAAATGATTAATGTTTAGAACTGACAAAGACACACATAACTGATTTCCCATGCACAAAGTGACACCCAGAAACTCAGTGGTGTCAGACTACATAAAAGACTTCAGTCAAATGACACGTGGATTTCACACCAGTAGCTCCAAAAAACGAGCCATCAGCAAACATGACTGAGGATCATGATTACAGCCCCCTCCAAAACACTGACGTAGTGGGAGAAGCGGTTACAGCAAATACAACTGATTAGATCACTGTACCTTGATGTAGAATGTCAACTTGCGGAATCCAGACTCTCTCATTGTATTCAGAGTAAAAATGCATCTCTAGTTTACAAATCAGTATTTAATAATGTTACTCAACTGTCATGAGAGAACAGCTGCTTAATGTGACAACAAAATCAAAGAGTTACATGAAGTAATGGACATTCTGACAGTGTATGAAAGGATTTAATAATCAGAGTTTATTACAGAGAAATTAACTGGGTGGGTAGATGACGGCTTGAAAGAAAAGGTCTGGCAGATTTTGCAAAGCTGCTTTAAAATCTGCATTAAAATGGCACCAGTAGTTGTTTACCTGCCATGGACGCAGTAACCAGCACTGTGGACTAGAGAGCTGAGGAGATGTATCTTGAACCTTCTCCAGCTAAATCCAACAGTGCCTTGAGTTCCAGAGATGCACAGCCTCATGCTTTAAAAGGCTCAACATTTCCCATAGTTTTAATACAGGTAAGAGGAGATCCTTTCTTTCAAGCCCACCCTAAAATGAGCAGATCATAGTAGTAGTGCCAAGGTACCATTACAAGAGGCAAATCAACCCAAACCGTACGGTGTAGTGACATACTGTAAACATCTAAGAGTAAGCAATAATTAAAAATCTGTTTTGTATTGCAGCTACTCATGTAAACAATTTATGAAACTTCTTTGGCACAAAAAAGCATTTTCCCTAGCATTTATAAATACAATGTACTTACATGCATTTAAGTCTTGTTTAAAAAGTTACTAATCATACTGATAAGCATTACCTTGATTAGCAAAATTCATAGATAAAGGATCCATTGTCTCTTACAAAGAATTAAGAATACAGTTTGCAATTCAAAACTTAATTTGCAAACTTTGTAGGGTAATCTGGAAAGTTAATTTCACTTTAAAAAGTCTCTTTTTTTTTTCCTATCAGTAATTTAAATCAATGGCAAGTAATTTGAGAAGACTGACTTAAATAAGTTCTGTTGTGTTACCTAATCAAGAAAAATACCTATTGCACTACTACAGTAATGAGAAAAATCTTTAACATGAGAATCCTGTCATTGCATTGTCTTTGTTTCCCCTTTTTCACTCTCCTTGGGATCTTGTCAATCAAGACACAATCCACACTTCCCAAGGTGCCAACCCCACCATCCTTAGTCCCCATCTTTCTAGCAAGGCAAATAAACCAAGAAATTTCTCATATAATGTTTCATTATCTGTAACTCAGGTCACTCAAAGGCATTTAGTGAGTTTCCTCAACATCTACAAATTGCTAAGTATGCTTGATTTAAATTATCAACTTACATTTGTTAGTCACATGCAACTTCAAGCATTAGTAAGTGTGTTTCAGTGTGATTCTTCAGTGTGATTCGGACTTCTCCTAAGTGCCACGATGCTGACAGGAATGTAAAGTCTAACACTGAGTCAACTTGAGAAGAGCTGTTGATAGGTTAAGTATTCTATCTGAGGCCCTATGCAACATACACAGATGAAAAGCTGGGGTTTAGGTAAAATATTTACTTGCCTGCAAAGACTGGCCTTAAGGATTCCCTGTCTATTCTGCAAGAGTTGGTAGATGTTTAAAGCACTGCAGAGAAGAACCGTGGCTACGGTAGGGCCAGGCCCTTGCAAGGGGAAACAAAGGTCATGGCAGTTAAGTATGGGACTGATTTTCAACTGTTTCGTTTTAAAAATCAGTCACTAAATATTGACTTACGTGTCCTTTACCTGACCAAGAGCTTTAAATAATTCAAGACTAAAACAGAAAATTTGAAAAGTCCTCTGGGGGGAAAAAGGGAATGAAACTGACAGACTTCATGAATTAAACAGGTAACCATGAAAAGAAAAAATAAAGCAGCTTATTTTTTAACTTAGAACTAGCAATCTTCATTGCAAGTCATTTTATGGAACATAAACCAAATGCCTATAACACAAAGTTCTTTCTTTTTGTGCTTATCTCAAGATGGTGTTAAGCCTGGACTTGTCATCTCTGTTGTGGGACTTGCAAGATATTCACTTGATTTAAGACTTGTGAGCGATTTGTAGCTTGCTACTGAAGTAAGAGAGCCACAAAGACCAAGCAATGACGGAGTGTCTTCCTTCCCTGTTGAGAGAAACAAGAATTAAGCTAGTCATTTTTACAGCACAATATGACTTGATCACAAAAAAACAAAAAAAAAAGATGGAACAGAAAAACTGTTTCATCCACACTATTATGAATTACATATCACCGCTTCAGCACACACATACTTCGTAAACGCAATTAGGAAGACAGGTAATTAATGGCACACCTTCCCGGTCCCTGCCTGGGCAGTGCAGGCGGGGCCATCATCAGCCCCCTCTGGATGGGGACTCAGAGGCTTCATTGACTCCATGGAGAGAACAGAAGTCCCTAATTCAAGCACCAGTTTTATTTGAGTAATTATGTATAAATGAAATTGAGGTTACTAGTATAATGTCAGTACCAGAGGTGTAATTCTGAATCCCTCAGAAAGGAGTAGAATTAACTGGAATCAGGATATATTTCTTTGAAAATAAACACGGTGTGTTAAACTTTGGTAATTTGAAGTACGTTAGGCTCTGACCACCAGAAAAAGCCTTACAATGCAACAGTGGCAGAATGAGTATCTGCCCTGCCACCCAAATACACTTGACGATTAACATGGAACATCCTATAGGTATAGGACTGCATTTGACAATTTTTCAATTTATTTTATGTGTTACCTTCTCAAAATATCTGTTCAAGTTATTTTGTGCCAACTCCAATTACATTATAAAGAATTTCATCAACCGGCATCTCCCTATTTTATCCTCCTGGCTCAGCCACAGAATAGCAAAGGTCACTTTGAACTACAGATTAAAATAACATTTAAAAGGTCACAATATTTTCTTGATAAGCCAGTCTAATAGAATTTTTAAACACACATCTATAAAGTAGAATTTCTTAAAATTGTGTCTCTTCTTCCTGACAGAATGGTTTTCATCTCATGAGAAAGATGAAAGAAAACACCAAAACAACCCAAACCACACCCTGCCCAACAATTCATTATTATAAAAACCCCAAAACCAACGAAAGTGAGATGTAGTTCTCTTGCATCACTTGCGGATCTCAGTAGAAGTTTCCACCAGGTTTTAGGCCTCACCTCTGAGTTGGTTTTTTTTTTCAAGTGACTGAATAGCTTTCCCTAACAAATGAACTGGATTAGCTCTTATAGAAAGTCTTGACTGAAAAAAAAATACTCTTTATTCCCATAAAAACTATCCTTGAAAGACTACATTCAATTTGAGGGCAAAAACACACAAAGAGCAGTGAACACTGTTCGGCCACAGCCCTTGATTTCAACAAGTGTGAAGCTAAAAATCTGACTACATGAGTGGGCTTAATAGTAAAGTGAAAGTTTAGTACCTCTAATCTTTGAATTAAAACCACCATACCGGAAGTTAGACCAGAGATATTTGAACAGCTGTGTCTTACAAAATGGTATTAAAACTTAGGTACTGATGAACCTCAATAATTTAGAAGTGAGATGTTATGCTAACCTTAAAGACAGAGTCTTGAAATCAAAACCTAAACTATTCTTATCAGTGGTTTTGCCACATCTTTATTTACAGAACGTAAAACAAAGTATAACTTTAAATGGTTAATATTGAAAAAAAAAAAAAGCTAGTCGAAAGTAGATCTCTACAGGAACTCTCTTCTCAATAGCCGTATGAATTCTATTTCACTTTCTCTAAGCTAACTTGAAATAATTTAGATTTTAAGACTGTTTAGTTTTTTAAACGGTTCTAAGTTTTACATCCTTGATATTTTAAACCCAAGAAATTTTATAGTTACAAACTACTGTATTGTCAAGTCTATTTAAAGTTAACATTTGATGAGATATGAAAAGGATTTTTTTAATTGCAACTTATATTCTGTACCCAAAATGCCATTTCAGAAGTCTTCCAGCATTTTTCTGTTTTTCACATTTGCCCAGAAGATGGAGCAGCTCAGTGCTGGTAAGTACAGATTCTGAAAGGGGGTGTCTGTGTATATTACATTTCTATACTAGCCTGGTTCACATCGTGTTCCTCTGCTTTAACAAAACCACTGTCAGGCTGCATCTCCACAAATGCTGAAGGCAAGAGGTAAACATGACAGTGTTGGTTGCAAATCCAGTGCCTTTAATGTCTAATAAACAAAAAAGAAAACTTAAAGAACTCAAATGATTTGCAGTAGAAATTGCAGAAGGATGACAGAAGATCGTCCTTGTCGTTGAGCTGTCCCTGTTTCTGTGATGGAAAAGGAATATATCTTGAAGCTCAGCTTTAAATACAGCACGTAATCTTATAATTACTGGGGAGGTGGGCATCTTCATAAATCCAAACTTATTTGAAGCATAGTCCTTAGGGAAACTGAAACAATTTGCATATCAATTAAAAAACATGCTGTTCCATGCATATTCTGTTCACACTGAAAATTCACCTCACAGGGACCAAAGATCAGAGCTATGAAGAACAAAATAAACTGAAGCCACTGGACTGGCTCTGTACCTTCATTTAACAAGTTCATTCTATCCTGCTTCCCATCCTGTGAGTGACCTGGATCCAGAGAGGACTGAGAAAGACTGACGTCTGCTGAAAGCTGGTCCAGACTTTGAAAACTTTTCCTGTAAAGCAAGTAATATTTAATAGTAACACATTTAAAGACCTAACTAGGTATCTTATATTCTCCACAACAAGGTTTCTAATGAAATCTAGGCAGTTAATCTTCCTTCTCTTAAGCACTGTTTGTCTCCCAAAACATTGTTTATTCCTAAAGCATTTTTTAAAAAATAAATCCAAAGGAATTATTTTTTTTTTTGGTAAGCAAGAAAGGCTGGTATTTTTTTTTTCTCCCAGCTGATCTTTGTACATTGTAACAGGTAATTCCAATAGGATACATTTAAGAGTATGCTCAGGGAAATGTATAATTTTGAGTTTCCTTGTTCCTCTGAAGGTGAATCAAAATAAATATTATAAATATTTGACTTACTCATCCCATTGTTGATTATGCTTTCTATAGAGCAGAGTGTCCAAGGCAACAGCATTGACATCCAGAGCTCCTGGGGAAGGCCACTGATTGGTGAGGTGAGTAGTTAATTCTTGTCTTGATCTCAAGTCGTTGTTCTTTAACACAGTCCTGTGAATACAAAAAGCAGTAAATCTAAGTCTATTAAATGCAATTCCTTAAGATACAGAAAGAAACAACAAGACAAATTGTCCTGACCAAGCTGAGGTTCTACTTCAAGTCACCAACATTTAATAGTTTTCAAAGAGCATCTTAAACTGTTGATTTTTCCTAGAGGAAGCAACTTAGAAAAATATTGAGAAGTGTTTAGGAGCAGAAAAAAGGTTAAAATTAGAATCTTTCTGCAAAAGCAATAAAAAAGCAACTGCTTTCTACAGATTGTTTCTGCCAGCATGATTGTCATTAACAGTCCAACTATTTTGCAAACTGATTATAGGAATGTGAAGTCCTTTCCACCCACACCGCTGCCAGTTTCTCAGTTTGAACACACACCCTGTTCCAGAATGGATTAAAAACAAGACACGTTAACTCTGTTACATGGTTCTAGGTAAAATATAACACACAGTTATTCTGTTTTCTACCACCTTATAGTTTCTAATAATTTGTGGTTTTAAATTACAGAAAGTGTGTTACCTGAGAACCTTATCTGTTAAAATTAGTTTTGCCTCATTGTCCCATGAAGCAGACCAGTTTTCTAAAGTTCTGGAAACAAGGACATTATTATATCACAAAAGTCACACAGGAATGAGGAAAGTACATGGTTCT
The DNA here is from genome assembly GCF_036013475.1 of Columba livia. Classification (NCBI taxonomy): domain Eukaryota; kingdom Metazoa; phylum Chordata; class Aves; order Columbiformes; family Columbidae; genus Columba; species Columba livia. The sequence goes on along the minus strand of NC_088603.1, from coordinate 23,518,369 downwards.
TCAGGTTTCAAGACAAGACCAGCCCTTTTCAATAGTACAAGCCAACCTCCAACCTACCCTTGTACTGCTGTAAATAGCTCTAGAAACAGAAGTAATATTGCTTGTTAACCCATAAATCCATGAAATACTCGGCAATAATAAAATGCTGCTTTACAACAAGTTTGACTATCTGTGGCCTAAACAGAAGAGCTAATGTTACGTATCTCCATACCAAATGTACTCAGGAGTTCAAAGCCAAATGCCATGTTGTTATCTGAAATGCCAAACTGCATAGCAAATTAAATAGCTATTCATGGCACACATACATTCATGTGAATTCACAAATAACACTGTCAAACACTGTTTTTACAATGCAGTTTTTATTTTGGTGGCATCTGAACTTTTTAGACCAGAACCTCAGTAATGGCACATAACAGCCCCCAAAGAGCCAGAATTTCCCCCAAAACAAGGCAAGACAGTAGTGAGTTCAGTAAGGAACCTTTAGTAGCTGAGTTTGAGAGAGCAGACAGACACACAGCAATTTTGCAAGAGGAGGCGGTGAAGCACCACAGTGAACAAAACTACTTTCAAGAAACTCTTGTGATGATGAATTCCCCCAGCATTCATGCAAACAAACAAACAAATTTTCTACCCTGGGATTTCTCCTCTTGTCCGTCTCTCTATGGGGTCTATAGGAATAACCATTTTGAAAACTCAAAGCTCTCAATATTTTCAAATATCTTGTATGGTATTCACTTCCACATGTAATTCCCCCAATCCCACCGGGTACATTGGATATTAAATAGGTGTGTTAAATGCTTGTTGATTTGAGGAAGCTGACAGAGTGACCTAGCAAGTCCTCACAAGGTTAGCCAGGTACACCACATCACCTCCTTATGCAGAAGGACTCCTTGCATGCCTCCATAGAAGCTTCATAACAGGACACAGTTTATATTAGCAACTATGCATGCAGTAACTAAATGCAAATTCATCCCCATATTAACACACACATGTAAATTCCTGTTTGGAAAACTCCTGTAGGTTACCACCACACAACTCAGCAGCAGTGTTATTACTAAATAAACATGCTGAGCAAAGATGACAAAACCACACATCTACAGACATGTTGCTAATAGTGGAATTTTGGCATTTTATGTAGGTTTCTATACTGGGGCTTTTTCCATAAATTTTTATGCTATAGTAACCTGAAAATGCAATCTGTGTAGATAAAAGTTCTGAAACAAAGCATAACCAAGCTGCCCAAGGGATTTTAGCATAACAATATTTAAAGACAGTTCCAGCGGATTACTACTTAAACAACTTCACTATGCTCAGGAAGAAACTTGCCATCAAGTAGGATACAGAGGTAACGATTCTCCTCTTAAAACTTTTATGCTTTTAGTTTGAATTTTTAAAGATCTGTAAAAATAACTCAGAATACATAAAATCAGACCAAACATGGTATTCAGTATATATAAAATAGTAGTATAGAAAATAAGAAGTTAGACAAAATATTCACAGAGGGTGCTGGTAGTTACCACCTATTTTTTCAGCCTTGTAGATAAATTTAGCTGTTTGCTCTCTTGCAGCCATTTGTAAAGTATCGTGAGATTCCATTGCAGCAAAGACTTAGTAAAGGCACTGCTTGCAAACAGCAATTTTCTCAAGATAATCAAAGGCAGTATCAATTGGTGCATATTAAACAGACTTATTTTAAGAGTCAAAGTATTAAACTGCACAGAATCACAGAATTATTTAGGTTGGAAAAGACTCTGAAGATCATCAAGTCCAACCGTAAACCTAACACTGCCAAGCCCACCACTAAACCATGTCTGTAAGTGCCATATCTACAGAGCACACATCATCCTTAAACTCTTCATCACCATGAGGCAAAAATGATCCTGCTACAAATATTCAAAAATAGGAAGATGAAAAGAAATGGCAACAAAAGCATTTACCATGGAAAGGAGTTAAAAAGGAATTAAATATGACCAAGCTTTAAGGAAAAAAAAAAAAAAACAAAACAAAAACATACACATATCAAAACACTCAATTTGAAAAAATGCTGCACAAGATTATTGAGCGCTGTCCTACTCCAGATCAGACAAGAGCAGCTCTTTCTAGGAGTTAAGAGCTCTCAGAAGACAACAATTGATTTTATCCAATGCAGCCGGTATTTCTACAGTAGCTCTCTTGTTCCTCAGAATGCAAACACTGTAACCAGTGCTGGCCAACTCTGGGCTGTGACACTGCAGGGTCTAAGTAGGACTCTTCCTAATGATTACCATGAGTGCAATGAAGATTAGGAGCTATCCTCTGTGTGTTTACTGTCAAGCTGTTTAATCAAAAGAAGAATATTACTATTAAAACTTATTTATCTGCTAGTGTAGCAAAATCAGTTTGGCATATAAAAGCTTTCAGAGGAAAAATTGAATAAAGTGTTCAGAGAGCAAAACAAGTTTCACAAAATATTCAAGAATAAAATGTAAAATTAGTATTTCTGTTATTTATACACACATTAAAAGGAACTAGTGAACTCTTTGGGCTTTGATGGGGAAGCATTTCAAAGTTGGCAAAGTTCGCATAAAAATAATGTATTGTAATACGTAATCTTCCATATAAAATGCTGGTCTATAGTAAAACACACTGAACTGGAACAGCCTACGTAGAAACAGATTTTATTCTATTGCTTCTGTTTCCAAGAATGAACCACTGGTGAGAAACAGCAACTGAAAACCAGAGTGACCTGAATGAGCCTAGATTTTATGGAGGATATTGCCTCATAACTTAAATGCATAAGTTATATGGAACAAAATCCATAATACATCATAACACTGAAGATCACAAGTATACAGTTCGTTTTTCAAATAAAATTCAATAGAACAATATTTTATTGACTTTTTTGTACCTGTGACGATTTAAGGATGATGCAAGATAAGGCTTGTAGACAATACGTTAAGCCATTTAATACATGAGTAAAAGTAAGGACATTCCGAAAAACAGAAGAGGAAAAGAGAGACAAAAGGGTTTACCATGAAGATAATAAGCACAAAATATGATCAAATTTGAGTGAAAAAGTGCAAACGAGCATATACAACAAGCTGTTAACTCCTTTTCTTCAGGCTGGAAATAGAAATGTTGAAAGCCAAAAAGAAGACAAGTACAATGGCTTCTAAATGTAATAATCTCAGGAAGGTAGCTGGTACATGGATAATACAGTGGAACTTAATACGAGAATGTATGATTATTTTTGGAATGAAAGAAAGGCAGCGTGTGTGATATGGCTGAATGGGGAATCCTGGACTAACACAGTGAGGCTGCGGAGTGTTGAAAGTTCTGTGTAGAGTAGGGAGAATATGTAACAATTTATTATGAGAGCAGGGGGCTTAAACAGATTTATGGTACATCACCTGATCTAGGCATGAAAAAATTCTTGGTTGTCTGAAAGCCTGTGAACTTCTTCCTTTTTCTCCTGCTCTCACCATTTGTGCCCTGAGCAGTCCTGACCTCAGAAAATATTTTTAGTAGGTAACTTTGTATCGTGTTTAAAGTTCTGAAAAACATTACAAAAAAAATCAAGAAATACTGAAGAAATGCAAGGCAGAGAGAATATTTCTGATTCCTTTGGAAGTAACTGCTGAATTACTATTTTCATACTGAAAAATTATAAATGAAGCAAACCGAGCAAAATGCTTCTTGAGATTTATTACAGGAGAGAGGCACTAGTGATGCTGGAGACAGAATGCATTCTCAAAAAATTGTTTCAAAATGATCAAATAGCCTTTGTATTACTTCATGGCACAGATTTTTCCATAATGCACATATATAACAGAAGTATAATACACACAGTCTCACCATGTGAGCCCAGGATACCCTGTTTAATTTATGACATTTATGACAATGTGGTGGTGTTATCTTAATGTCTAAAGAAATAAAAACTCATATGAATCCAAAGTACTCCTACAACTAGTACCTTGTTAGGAAAAACAAGCAACAAAAGAGCTAAGAACATAATCTTAATACTAGAATACCCCATTAAAAACTAATAAATATTTGGCTTACATTTATCTTTTTTGTTCTTTACAGCATGAACTGCTATTTAAATGAAGTTCCTCTTAGAAAACAAAGAAAAATATTCAGTAAAAACATCCTGCTAATGAATTTCTGCCTGTTACAAAAGAATACTAATGATTCATTAATTTATCAATACGAACATAGTCCCAGATTAGGAATAAGCATCTGCTTGAAGTGCAGATACATACGGTCCCTCCAGACCTGTAAATTTTCTTACATTTATTCAAGAATAACAGCAACAGCCAGAGTATTAACATAAGGTTTATACAGCTGTTCCCAGAAGTGCCTCTGCATGCTTTTGACTTTCAGTCCTCTAATTGCGTATTGAAGTAGCAGGGAAAAGCAAGATTAGTGAAGTCTTCTGATAAACGTCCTTCTCCACTAGTGTTCACTGGCCCAGTCTTTGTCAGGTACCTTCCAGAATATTTACTTGCCGATTTCCTCAACTTCCATTTATTTCAGATGTTTATTTCACTATTTGTTCTTTTGAGATTGTTTTTTAAGCACAAGCAGAATATCACTATTTATGGTGCACATGAATGATAAATTACTACTCATTTCCACCCAGGCTCCACAGTGTGCTGCCCTTTCAGCTGTCTGGTACAATCACATAGGAGCCACTCTGAAAATGGATGATTGAAATGTTTTTTTTTTTGTGGTTTTTTTGGTTTGTTTGTTTTTGTTTTGTTTTGTTTTGTTTAAAAGAAGCCTTTTAGAAATATATATTTAACTCATACCAGTTCTGTTTGCACTAGCATCACTTTTGGCAGCTCAGCTACCTCTCAAAATGATAAGAAATTGCTCCTTCAAATTACCACATCTAAGCCTTCTGCATCTTGCAACTGTGACCTGACTTGATTTGCTCATTTACAGTGGGGGGATAGGGACAAAAGACAGCCTGTACATGGGGTTCCTGCACATAAAACTGAAATGATATTAAAAAGTTATTATCTTTGATCACTTAGTATACTGTAACTATATTACCTTTGGGAATCTAAAAATAAATAACTAAATAAAAAATAGTCTCAAGTTTAGTCCAAGCTAATGTAGAAAAGCCTTATCTTGGTAGCCACACAAAATTTCCAGTGTCGTTTCAGCTAGACTGGATTTCCAATTTCCCCTGGATCAAACCCAGATTCACTGGAAGCCTGTTCTGAAAGACCCATTTACACAGGTGTTTGGTATTTTTGTTTAACAAACAAAACGTCAGTTCTGTTTTGTTATACCTATGAAAAACCAGTAATTTCTTACCTGCAAGTTTAATTTCTCCAAATCCAGAAAATGCCAGTCCAGTTGGCAATTTGCCCTCCTACCAGCAGATGAAGACAGGAAATAAATCAAACAGACTAATTCCCTAAGAAAGGGAATTATATCAGATGAGTGCTCCAGTTCAAGAACTACCTGAGTAGTGAAAAGTAAAAGTGAAAATAAAAGCTTAAAAAAAATAAAACATTTGAATAAGAAAGAACAAGCTTTAAAAACCTTTTTTTTTAGGACAGTAAATATGGAATGCAAACTCAAATTGATAGCATACATGAATATAACAAAAATCTGTAAAAGCAACTCTAAAATAAAAGAGAACTCTCAAATTGTCAGTACTGTAGCAAGACAGTGAGCTGTCTGGACTGGTATGTCATTGGACTTTGAGAAATTAGAACAGCAGGTATGAAAACAAGTTACTTACCGGTCACCCCACTCAGGTTTGTGCCCTGTCCCCAAATTAGATGCCAGAGCAGTTAGTTCCCAGCAGACTTTCTAATGGCAGCCTCCGCAGTGAAAAGCAGCAGGTGTGTCCCACCGCACCACATGTTCTCACTCTTTCTGACCGGCCAACAGATCTTCTTGTGTAACAGCAACAGTTCTAGTTGTGCCACAGAACTGACCTCCTTGAAGCTCCTTCAGCAATCTTTTTGGTCCTCCTATATTACTTCTTAAAGATCTTGAAATATATCTTCCAGTCATAAAAATACCATCATCAATTTTATACAGCCTCCGATCTCCTTGACCTTTGGAGTAACTTGGATAAGCTTATATTGGCAGAAATACCAGTAGCTTGACTCTTGAGTTCTAGTCTAATTACAGTGGAGATTTTATTTCAGGATACAGACATTCAAAATGGAGCAAAACACACTACAATATGATAACTTTGCATATGCTCATTACAATACCAGTGCAGTTCGTGACTGACACTCACAACCAGGCCCGATTCCTTTGGAGAAGCATAACAGACACAACACGGCCTGTTTCTCCAAACAGTAGGTCCTGACTGAAAACAAGAAAAATACTGAACCTGACTAGCAACCAAATTCAAAAAAGTAAAAAGCAGCTTTTAATTGTGTTCTTCAACTATCAGATCCTTCCTGCTGGAAAATGGAGGACTCTTAGCAAACAGCTTTTTTTGACAGATTATCAAATTTGCCTTTAGTAAGTATCCTCTCAAAGGGACCTCATCATTCAATGATTTTTTTTTTCCATGTCAGTCAGGTAAACACAAATCTTCCTTCAGAACAGATCAAGAAAACTTCACTAAAAGTCGTGGTCTCAATATTTTTGTCATTTCACATACTTCCCTTGGATTCACTAAAAACAGCGGCATCAACCACAAAATGGTTGACTAAACCTTGGTTTGACAGAACAACCACTTTTTTAAACTTCTGCTGTCAGATTAAGGCAGCCAGAGTTTCAGCAGAAATATCCAATGTTATAACTGCAAGATGAATCTTCCTTATAGACAAGTATTTGCCAAAACTAGCACATAACCTCCCGTAGCATGACACGTTTCTAATGACGAAAAAGTGAATAAGGGAACGTTGACTTACTTTGCATAACATCTGAATGACAAACAGAAAAAGCACCGATCTAAATCTCAACCACTTGCTGTCCAAACAGAAAGGCAGCTAATAACATTCTTGCTCAAGAAATCAGATAACACACTTTACTGTATTTTCTTGGTTATAACTACAGACATTTCACTTTTCTCTATTTTTAAGCCTTTGCAGAAATAATTTAAATTGTGTTTTAACAGAACATTGGGAAAATCCAAGACAGAACTTAAAGCCTTAAAACTGGGTTTTGAAGAAAGAAAAACAAATTGTATCCTAAATTTACCAGTATAATCCATAATGAAAAACAAACAAACAAACAATACCACAAACACACACACCAAAAAACCTCATTTCTGTGACTGTGTACACACTCCAACCTGTAACTCATGTTTCTTTTGGTCAAACTATCTGTATTTTAGAGAAAATCTTAATTTTGTTTTGAAAGTGTAAAATAGATTTTTCTATTCCTTTTTACTGGATGAAATGTAATTATCAATCTAGTTTAAAACAATAAATATAGCCAAATAAAACTGAAATTTAGGATAATTTAAATATCAACACCTTCTGTCTAAAGACTTTTAGATTGATGTAGTATATCAATGATAATGTAATATCTCTGCAAATATAGAATCAGCCCCTCCTCACCATTCTAACCTGGCAATATTCTTCCACCCTCACCAAAAATTGGTTATATCTTTACTATTTGCCACTTGAAGTTCATTTAGTTTGGCATTGAACTTCATGTAACTTGCATTAAATACATTAGAAGAACGTAAAAGTAACTTTTGCTGAACTCTTCTCACTTATGTATACACACTATCGAGTATTAACTTTTCCCTTCACTATCTTCCAGAATATAGAAGCAAATCTACAGTAAATGTACATAAGGGTTAAGAAATGAAGCAAGAAAAATTTGGACTCTCAGAAGCAAATGGTAATGCAAGATTATTTATCTAAATGGGCAAAGCACAAACAGATCAAATTCAGTCTCCCTTATTGTACTCCAGGAGCTAATGATTATGCATCTGATTGACTTATCCTATTTTTAGCTGATGTTCTCTATCTCCTCCATTTGCTGTGAGTATTAAGTTTATCAAACCTTTTTATGAAATCAAAGCCTTCGATTGACCTATTCTAGACAAGACATAGTTGTCTTTGTGGAATTAAAAGAGGAGAACTTTGGTATTTGTTGTATAGGTTCTTTAACATTATCATGCCAAAACAACTATTCTTTTTCTGCCACAGTTCAGGTAAGTTCAGGTAATATTATCAGAGGAAGAAACTCCATGATGCATAGAATATGCTTTCCTACTGGGAATGCACATTATTCACAACTGCATTGTACTGAGGCCCTCAAAGGTTCAACACTTGCATTATTGTATTGAAAGGCTTTACTTCCCCCTGCTCCCAACCTTATAATTCATCATTGGATAAAAATTCTGGAATTTGGATGCACATAGTGCTAATGAGCAAGTAACTTCAAGCTTTCTTACTTGCTACTTTTATGTGATGCCCTTACCCTTAAAAGTGTAGCTATGGGAGAAAAGAGATAGGATGCCGCTATAAAAACAGATTTTAGTATTATGCATTAGAGACTCAGAGAAGGAGACTCATTGCCATACTAATGCCATTAAGAATGGAAAATGGTCAGAGGAAAGTCCCTATGATTGTCTAACCCACTAAGGAGAGAAAACAAGGGGAAAAAAAAGGGTAAAAAGGGGGAGGAAGGGGGGAGAGGGGGAATCATTACAAAAACTAATACCTTTCTCTTCAGAGTCAGACAGAATTTTGTTGTAAATATACCAACACATCTTGTCCTTGAAGATACCAATAACTTCAAGAGCTTTTAACATTTTGAAATTTAAGATTTATTTTAATATAAACCTTTTAAACCCTCTTTTTAAAAGTTCAGAATGAGAAATTAAAATACGAGGGTTTAAAAATCATTCCCTATCTACTGCATCCTAAGGAGTAAGTTTTTTTCTTCAAGCTGATTGAAGAATCCAGAAACTTTTGGCTTCCTGCTGTGCAATAAATCCATGCAATCCACCCGAACTCTAAGAATAGTGGGTCTCCCATCATTTTGGAGGCTTGGCTGCAATTGTTTTCAATTACGTTTGTTTCTTTGCTGTGCCTCACTCTGTATGCTCCATTCTGAATTGCGGGAGTCTGTCTGTCCATGTATGATGCCCAGCTGAACTTTTCCTAGGTACACTTTTAAACAAAAAAAAACCTCCCATTGTCTTCATAGGTGTCCACCTCACTGAAAACAGAACTTTCCTTCTTGCTGTCTATTCATACCTTTGTAAAATAGAACAGGCGTACAATATTGCAGCAAACTGAAAAAAAGAAAGAATTCCACAAAAATAAAATCCAAAACACTGCATAAACAACACTGTGTTAAAAAAATAAAAATAAAAAGGACAGACAAGTTGTTAAAAGGTGGTGATGAAAACAAACCAGACTTAAGGATTTAAAACTGCTTCTGCAAACTTGAGGGAGTCAGAGGACATACAGGAAGCATTAGAAATAAAAGCGTGGCTAATGTGAATTATGGTTTGATATCAAGGATCCACGAAAGCTTTAAAAGGAAAGAAGGATTACCGTTCTCAGTTTTGACATTCTAGGAAAGAAAATTACCAAGAAGATCAAACATTCAACTTTAATCTCCTAGTTCTTTACGGTGAGAAAATAAATCAGCTACAATAAATTGGATTTACTGTACTTATGCAGTAGAGGAATTCCATTACTACATTCAATTTCCTACACCCTCTGCAACTCTGTGACCCTCCTCGCTCTCTCGGGCAGTCTCTGTGGCAGCACTGACAGATCTGGAGCATTTACAAACAGAATCTTGACAAAACAAGGAAAAGCACAGGTACTATTTTCATAAGCAAGTTTTTTAAACACATGGGGCATGACCAGTCTTTGGAAAGGAATCACCTTTGCTGCAAAGAATACAGTTAATCGTCCTTTAAGTACTCCATAATACACCTGGCAGGACACGATGTATTTGAAACAGACAAGCTCCTTTTGCCTGGACCTAAATATGTCTGGACTTACTGTGGCACGCTGTTCTCGCCTAACTATGGTATCTGTGTTCCGATGGTGCTGAGAACAAGCTGGTGGACTTTGCTGAAAGGCTGGATGTGTTAGTTAGCCTGAGCTCAGAGCAGAGCCGACACAGGGAAAAACAGCTGTATGGACACTCTACTCCAACAGTTGATGCCGGGCAGAGAGTGAAGCATTGACATGCTGTGTGCAGCTCTGATGGAAACACACACACAGCATTTACTGTGCTTAAGGAATGTCGCTGAAAAAAACACTCTCTCAGGGTTGCAACTAAACTGTTGTTTCCTGTCTTTACAAAGACATTGGTGTTATTCAGATAGGAACTGCAATACTGTGATTCTGTGATACTCCTGGATCTCTCAGACACCTATATTAAAATATTAAGGGGGATTACAAACACTGTTTGGGCCTTGAAAAGGCTGACTGATTCTGAAGTAGCAGCCAGATGAATTAAAAACACTAGCTTTAAGATTTCATAAAACATACAAAAGCATCTAAATTATACAGAAAAGCTCAATAAAATGTAAGATGTGAGTCTCCCTACAATTACAATTTTATTTCAGTCTTATTTGTGGCACAACCAAAGACAAAATTCCAAACACAGGAGAGTTTTCTTGACTTTCCTTCCCTCCACGAAACATCAGAACAAGACAGGGATATAGGAAGAAACAGCAGAGGGAGATAAAAACCAGAGCATTATAAAATATAGCAGAGCCACTGAACCTAAGAAATACATTTTCAATACAAGTGAGAAATAAAACCAAAAAAAATGCACCAACTGGGACAAAGGGGCTGTATCATCTTATCCCAGGCACACCAACCTGAAAAATACCTTAGGAGGAAACCCATGTTGGTAAACATTATGCAAATCACTATTGTCATGTCAGCAAAAAACACAGCAGAAGAAAAAAAAAATTAAAGCATGTTAACTTCAGGGTTTTTTACCTCTGTATACAATGCTTTCCTTTTCCCTTATCATTTTATTTAAAAGGGGGTTTGTTAAAGTGATTAGCTTTTATAATATAAGTCACTATGCAGGAGATGAGTCACTATCCAGGAAATTGATGGAATCTCTCTTGTGATCATACATCAATATTTAACATATATAAATATCAATTTCAGATGCAGAATCTAAACTTTAAAGGAACAAAGATCAGCAGTGTTTGCCTTAGACACAGGTAGTGTGTGATCCAAAAAGAATGACTAAGAATCACACTAAGGGGGAATAAAGCCTGTTTAAGCTGAGATAAATAGTTTTACTGCAAGGATGTTGTAGGCAAACAGTTCCAGATTTTGTCCAGTTATTTCTTTGCCTGAGCTAACTAGTCCTTCAAGGACGCGGTCTCCAAAATGGGGCTCATAAGAGTCCATTGGGGTATGGGAAGAAAATACATTTGGTACTATTAACAAACAAACAAACAAACAAATTAAAAGTGTTTATAACATCCTTATATCATCCTCTTTAATTTCTATTTTTGTGTTTGTTTTATAATGTACATAATATATTAATACAGTAGTACATGTATATAATTAATAAATAAATATACCCATATTAGGGGGTATGCTCAGAATTTTTTTACTGATGGCGTGTGCAATTCAAAATATCTCTTTTCCAAGAGATATTCAGCACTTCTTTGAGAGATCTTAGAGGAGGAAGAAATGGCTGCCATTGTGAGTTTCAAATATTCCAGGACACAGTTTCTTGATGATTTGGGGCCCCTCTCCCGTCACATTTTGAATGTTATAGAATTCAAGCTGTTATCTTCAGTCAGGCATGCCATGGATCACAGGTTTCTCATGGTTGTCCTTGGAAGAGATTTAAACCTATGATCTAGTCCAACTGCCTGACCACTTCAGGGCTGATCAAAAGTTATGGTGTATAATTAAGGGCATTGTCCAAGTGCCTCTTAAACACTGACAGGCTTGGGGCATCGATCACTTCTCTAGGAAGCCTGTTCCAGTGTTTGACAACCCTCTCTGTATAGAAATGTTCTCTAATATCTAGTCTGAATATTCTTCTTTTCCTGATCAGCTGTGCATTAGTTTAAACATGTCCAACAGGTGACCAGGTGGTTTATTGCAGTTTCATTTTTCTAACTTGATTTGCCACCAGACACCTGTCAGCAAAGTGAAACATCCAGTCCCCAGATAGGTGGGGATATTATAAAGAAATCCTAAGTTGAGAGACAAAAAAAATGTTACTCTTTTGCGAATAACTAATTTGATACATTTTCAGCTTCATTATTTTCTAGATATTGGTATTCATGAGACCTATGAAATGGCTTTTAACTTAATTGAAGCTGTGTTGTTCATCATAGCTTGGAGCGGATGAGGCAAAGTTAAGAAAACTCAACATCGTAGAATTAAGTTTTGCATAGCAGCTGTAAAACAAAAATTATTTCCGGGCTTCTTCGATCTCCTATCTCCATATTTATTTCATGCTTTATAGGAAACTGCCTTATTAAATGTGAATATGGAGAAGTTTCCCCATAGGTAATCTAATTTATATCCTGAAAGCCTTGTTGATCATTAGTGCTATCTGGTTTCCAAGTCAGCAACAAGAACAACCTATATTGCCAAGAAAGTCAGATCCCTATTCCCCATCCCCTGCTTTTTTAAAAATAATTATTTTTTTTGAGGGAGTGGTGAGGAGGGGAGGGAGACCCGGACATAGACTCAGATCCTACCCAAATTCATTGAGAATACACATAAAACATTTTGACTTGCATGCCTGTGAAATGCCCTTTTGGAAACATCAACAAATACACAACAGAAGTTTGAAGCGGTAGGACTTGCTAACTTAACAACAGCCAGTGGAACAGAAAAGCATCATTAAAAATAAAATATAGAATATTTATTTATAATAGTTTCCAATACACAGCAAATGATCCTAAATCAGATCTCAAAGTGTTTTACAAAGAGTTATGTAGTATGCCTTGGGCAGAATTACAATCTCAAACTTGCTATTACCTGCTGATAAAGAATTAAAAAAAGATTACAGCATACATTCACTACTTCAAAGTGGTAGAGGAGCAAAACACTAAATTTGGAATTATGTGAACACCATTCAAAACAGCTGGACCATAAAAAGCAATTGGCCAGAACTCATGCCCCATTACAGACACATTAGTGATACAACATACTCTGCTACCAGGTCACCCTTGGTGAGAATAAAAAAAATGATAATTAAAAAAAAAATAATAATTAAAAAAAGGATGGAAAAACAAGCGTGAAAGAATGATTAAATTATGTTAATTATGACTGCTGACCATCAGAAACCTGTTAGGAATATTTCTTCCCTTCTCTATCCTCAACAAGAAACTATGAGTTCCTAACACACTATAAGAAGAGTTCATCTGGCAGACACGCTGCACTCACTGCAGTAACAATGCAAATTTATACCTCCACTACTAGATATTCATACCAAATAGTGTAGTCCAGGCTCCTGACTGCAGCGTGTCACAAAGAGCTGTACAAGACACACTGTCAAGACACAACAGAAACTGCTCCACAATTTGAACCTTTACATAAGAAAGCCAGCAAACAATATCACACCCCAAGAACTGAGATCTTTAGAACAGTCTGATTGCATATAGCTCAGCTAAAAAAAAAAACCAGCAGGACTGAATGTTCAAAATTTCCAAGTATCAGAATCGGTTTAAACCAGCTCATGCCCTCACATACCCCAAATAATCAGGGAGGCCAAAGAGGTATAACATGAATCGCTAGCTGTATCAGTAAGAAGAAGAAAAAAAATACTTGGAAAAACATCTTTTTTTCTTCCTCAACTCTGAACTTGGAATAAATAAAACGCAAATGCTGCATTTCTGAGGACTTTCACAAAATCCATTTCAGGCGCTGGCAAAAAAAAATTATCTACCACAAGACAGAGCGGGTAAGAAAACAACTCAAAGCTTTGTTTACAAGCTAGAAGTACTTTTTACTGCATGGAAAAGACCCATCTGGGTGGTGTCTCTGTGAGACAATGGGCAGCGGGAACCAAAGTACCCCGAAGTCATCTTTATATTCTCTCCATCCTGGATTGGTTCCAAAGGCCACAGATGACTTCCATTTTACTTCTGGGCTCAGACACATACAAACTACTCCAGATATAAGTTAAAATCCTTTATCTTGTATTTGTTATGCATACTCTAGCTGTCTCGTGGCAATTTATCACCACACAGCAAGTGTCCTGTCTCTCTAGGTCTTTAAACATTACCAGAGAGTGTCTCTGCAAAAAGGACAATACCTTCCTACCCAACAGACAAGGCTGGGAGGACAAACTGTGTAAGGATCATATGACATTTGAATATTTATCACATTAGGAGTCACATATGCTATTAAGAAATTAAACCTTCTCTTGTTATTTTAGCATTTTGCCTTGCATTGAAGAAAGGTGAGTAGCAAACTGTTTCATCAGTTTGAATATTTTTAGGACTACCAGATGAACTCCTACTGTATCTGAGCCACACGCAAATAAAATAGAATCTATACGAAGAAAATAAATATTTCTTCATCCACTCCTGCCTAACGTTTTAAAAATAGTGTTCAAAATAAAGCTGCTTCCAGTATTTTTAAGGGTAGAATTAAATCTAGAAGTAATAAAATATAAAGAACATTTTATAAAAACGTGTTTAAAATTTAAACAAGTTTACTGTAAGCTATTTCAGAACTAAAAAAAAATAAATCTCAGAATTATTGTTTCTTAGACTACTTCAGTTTCCATGGGAGCCATTTCTGAATATAACGCTTGTCAGGGGAAAAACAAACAAACAAACACAAAAACCAAAACCAACCAACCAAAAAACCCCCACCAAACTAAAATACATTGATTTCTTTAAGAAGTTTGACTCATCTCCACAGGACCGTAAGTTCTTCATATTATATAGTTAAATAATTTAAGTAATACCGCTTTAAGAATGTTTTTCCATTATACTGACTTACAACTGGTCTTGCAGTTCCACAATGATAAATTCCAGCTGTTCCTTCTCCATTTTATGGGTTAGATCCATATCTTCAATTCTTTGTAACAGCAGTTTATTCTGTGAGACAGATTCAGATAGTTGGTTTTCTCTGAGTCGTACCAATTCCTCGAGGTAACCCTGGAAATAAAAGTGTTAGAAAGCTTTATTGAACACACTATCAAAAAACCTATTCGTTATGCATGTTTACATTTTTCTGGTTTAAGATGTATACAGTTCTACTCTGGTTTTGTTGTAGGGTTTTTTTTGATTTTGCTGTTGCTGGGTTTTTAAATTTTTTTAAACAGACAGGTAAACTGACCTCTGATTAGTATGATGTTTCCTAATAGGTACTCAGAAAATCATGACTTGCTTATACAGAATAGAATAGAGTAATAGAATAGAGTAGTGGATGAAGCCATGAGAGAGAAATACCACCAGCATGAAGCACTAATTTGTTTTTCAAAAAGAACACAGAACAGTCACTATTGCAAGAAAAAGATCAGAACTCTACAACTTAACAGATGCAGGATGTTAGATATTGCATAAGAAGGACAAAAGTAGAATGTATCTATATGGATCTATACAGTTAATGAAAGGGATCCAGAATTATTATTAAAAAAGCCAAGAATATTTAAATTTCCTTTGAAAACTGCAATACAACATCACACATTAAAATGACAAAGAAAGTTATTGAAATAAATATTCATCTACAGCAAAGCATAAGGTAGGACAACTGGTGCAGGTCACATCTTTTAGTACCATTGGACATGTACAGCTGGAATATATGTGTGCATTTATGTAATCTTTTTTTCTGCTGATACTATACAAGATATGGGGCAGTCTTAATCACACTCCAACTACCTAGTAATTTACTAAAACCCACATTGTGAGTATTTAATAGCAGCTGTGATGGCAGGCTGGTCACAAAGTATGTTCACAACTTACACACCTGGTTACAATACTAAGCAGCTATTTCTTTTTCTTCCTCAAGCAAAGTCACAGCTTGTCAGATACTAGTAACTTCTTATAAATTCTTAGTTAAAGACGGATAGAATAAGTCTATACAGCATAAAATTTTGCACAATCCTTGAAGCCTGTGGAAAAATTTGCAATTCTTTCATAGGCACACACATTCAGAAAAGAAAAAATAAAATGTAGTTTTCAGAGACACAGAACAGGTGTAGTCCTGTTGAGGAAGAAAAATGTTTTTACATTACCTAGTAGTGAAATGCTACTAATATAATTCACCACAAAGACTGTTAAGAGGTTGGAGGACCTCATATATAAGTGGAGGCAGATAGAGGATTGCTCAGTCCAGGTTTGGGGAGGAGGGAAGAGGAAGAGAATCATATCAATATTTGATGGGAAGGTGTAAAGAGGATGGAGTCAGACTGCCCAGTGGTATCCAGTGGAAAGAGGCAACAGGCAGGCAACAGGCACAAATTTAAATACAGGAAACTATTTAAATGTAGGAAAAAACCTTTTTTTGTTTGTTTGTTTTGTTTTTTTGTTTTTTTTTTCATTAGTAAATGAACACTGGAACGCATTGTACAGACAGGCTGGGGAGTCTGCATCCTTGCGATATTCACAGCCTGACTGAAAAAGGCCTTGACCAACCTGCTCTAGTCTACCTTTTTCTGAGCAGGACAGCTGGACTAGACAATCTCCAGAGGTGCCATACGACCACAACTATTCCTTGATTCTATGATTATATACAGTTATATCCACTGGATATTTTTATATTTGATAGGAATTTATTTCAGTCTCAGTACAAGTTCCAAGGAATCTTGAGAGCTTTTCAGTATGTCTAGTTCTGCCCCATCAAATATTACTGTTATCTTGACTGCTGAGTTACTCCTTGGAACTCTAAGTAGCACTTTGAAAGTACTAACTGATGCATTAGGAGAAACACAATTTTCCTACCTCCCAGAAACATCAAACAAACATTTTACAAAAAGATTTTAGATACGAAGCATCAGTATTTGATACAGAACACTATGAACAGTAAATACCTCTATCTACAATGACACAGAGATGCATCATCCCACCAGTGAAAGCATATAAAAATCCAGTATAAACAGTACAAGAAGAATTTAGGAGTTTACTACGCAAAAGTGAACAGTTTATACAATTCCAAAAAAGGGAAGGGTTAACTTCAACATAAGTAACCAACGTGTAAATTATGACTCATTAATTTGGACAAGAGACAACCTGGAAAAGGCAAACTTATATTTCCAGAGTGGCCTGGAGAGGGCAGGAAGGGACTGTTCATCATTTTTTAAAATACAAGAGCTAGGCACCATGAAATCAAGCTAGTATGAGCCAGATTCAAAAGACAGAAAAGGAGGCAGCTTTTCGCACAACAGATGGTAGATACACAGAATGCTTTGCCAAGAAAATGGTTTGGATGCTAAAAATTTACATGGGGTCAAGGGAATATTTGACAAGTATTTGGAGGAGAGATTTAGCATCACGGGTTGCTAAACAGAAAACCCTCATCAGCTTCAGGAAGTCCTTCAGCTGATATGCATTGGCCAAGAAAGTATTAGAGGAAAAACACTGCATATACATTTGCTTTGTTTTTATTCTTCCCTCCACAGCTATTTTGGGCAAGTGTCCAAGATAGGATAGTAGGATAACCAAGGATTCTTGATCTAAACCAGCATAACATTGCTGATCCAATAAAGCAATGCTAGGATTTACCTTGCTGAAGTAATACCTGATCCTATCCCACCATTCAAACAACTCAGAAGATAAAGGTATCTGTATCTCAGCTGCAATCCAACTTCTTGTCATATCGTGACCCTGGTAAACATCATTCACCTGTGCTATTAATGACTGCAGTACACATACTTAGGAGGCACAAAAGGAATTTATCATTGTTTGTGCAAATTGAATGACAATAGAACAAAAGATGGATCTATCAGACTCACTATATCAGTTAGCAAAAAAGCATTCTTTTCAACTTGGTCTTCTTGTCCCAGTCATCAGTTTTCCAACACACAGATAATGTCAGAAAACCCCTTTGTTGAAAGAAAACACTCTCTGATTAACTGGTACCTACTGCACTATGTGCCATGACATAGGTCCAAAAAGGCAAGGAGAGAAACACTCAGAAAAGGAGCTCTATTCCATAGTCCATCTAACCTCTTAATGGTCATTTGTTCAAGTTATAATAGAATAGATGTACCATGGTTGATGTTAATTATATAAAAATTTGGCAGGCACATCCCAAATGAAAATTAGACAATAGAAAATTTTCTGTCTGTGGGAATAAAAAGTTATTTTGCTGCTGCAACTGTCAAGTAAGCATCCTAAAAGAGAACAATTAGGAAAGTGTCAACAGCTGTCGGAGTAGCTATGATTTTGAAAATTGTATTAAATGCACCAAAGTTTTCAAAGAGTTATCATAAAACCAACTTAATTCACAAAACGTGACCTGAAATAATCTAGGACAGTGTTACTTGTCCCAGGCCAAAATCACACCAACAATCATTTTTACAGTTTAAATATGTATGTAACTGAGTCAATACCAGGACTTGAGCCACAATATGTACAGAGTCCCACCTGACAGAATATCCATTCTAGATCCCATATGCCCTTCTCTCCTCACCCCATCCCCACCCAGTTTGGTAGAAGCTAGAAAGTCAGAGAGATTATCTTGTGATTCTAATGCTCTAAACTGCAGGAAATATTTACACCTCCAAGCACTCTTACGTAGTTCCAGCTTTTCCCATGGCTTACTGTGTTCAGTTTCACCAAAATCAAATTCTGACATTAGGAAAAAAAGGATACTAAAAATACTAATAAAGTTCTTCAAAAACATTAACCATTTGTCTTTCTTTTTTCTTCCCTTTCATTTTTCCTGACCTTTTTTTTTCTGTGACTATTTCTTCAGTCTCTATGAACAATCCCTTCTTTCTGCCACTAGTGAATACACATTGCTGTCTCTGTAGTTTTAACATGCTCTTACGAAAAACCAACCACCACTTTGCTTTTAAAAATACTAGAAAGTTTGGATATATAATTTACTTCACCTTTAACTTACAGTATTTTGGGTGGTAGAGGGAAAACCTACCTTTGGTTTCTATAATAACATTCAATATGTCACCTAAATTATTACAATCAAATCCAAGCACACACTTTGTTATTTCCCATTTAGCTTGAAGCAGGCCTTAAAACTATCTATTTTCTAAGACTCATCTCAGGATCACTGAGAAGATAGTTTGCTTTTCATTCCTAGACAGATTATGTTGCCAATCATTTGTGTTTACTGCAAGACTAAATGTTAGAAGTTTAACATCACTATCATTATAGAAGACTTCAACAGGCAGTCTACCTACATCAGTAAAATTCTACGACTTCTAACAAAGAGGAAAATCATGTGGACAGTTGTGTTCACTTCAAGGTTGCAACCCAACAGCTCCAGAGATACACTGCCTGTAACCCTGAGATTAGAAAAAAGAGCCAAAGCTTCTACATTAGAATGTGAAATCTTATCTCTCTATTATCATAATTAGTATTCTCTCCTCCCTCTCCCGAAGCATCTTTTCCTTCAAATCAATGAGCAAAGATACTTAGATAGGCTGAGGATCATAAAATTTATGACCACTTACATGACGCTAAAAAATATTTAATCTATTTTTCTGTCTTTATTGAAATGGATATGTCACCAGTTGGCTGGTGATGAGCTTTGGCTCCACAAAAAAACTAATCTTTTACCTTCTGTTCCAATGCAAGCCGGTACTTCTGTTCTACCCTTTTGCATTTGTTGTACCAACTGTTTTCATCCGTGATGAAAGGAGGACCAACGTTCTCTGGAGTACTGCCTTCACTGCCACTACTGCCCAGCGTTCTTAGCTCTTCTTCATCACTGCTGATGCTGTCAGAACTGAAGGATCATATTTATTAGCCAAGTGAAAAGCTATGTTTGCTAAAATGCAAATTCCCATTGAAATTAAAACACCACAGATATCTAAATCTCAGTAAACCAAAAAGAATCAAAATGTTGGGACAGTGTAGATCACCAAACTGCTTTAAGCTTGTATTTGTATAGCCACCTAAAGAAAGGGCAAAGTTTGCTTGTGACGTTAGTCAAGTTAGACAAGTGCATGTGGGATTCTCTCCCGGAATACAAGCGGCCAATGCATTACAATATGCTATCTAAGGAACTGGTGACTTCATCTTCATAAATTCAGGGCAAAGAGCAGTATCAGAAAAGAGATTTTGTTTCTAAAAAAGCAGAAAAACTAAAAACTGTTGTTATGTGTAGTCATGATAAATTTAAATGGGAATATATGGTTATCATTATAGTGAAGACCATGGTCCTATTATTTCATGCACCATAAGTACCTCCCTAATTAATACGCAGATTCATTGTTAAAGTATCTCCTTAACATCCAGAATCAATGCATGCCAAAGAATTCAGGCATTGTCTCAAAGACAAGAGTTTTAATTTATCCCAATACCCATTTGAAATCTTCCCTTACAACTATACTTTCCACTACTTTAACAGCATTTACTAGTTTGTTAAGTAAGCGATTCCTCTGACCCCACGATTCTGCTGTGATGCAAATTCTGCTTTAACTGAACCACACAATTTGTCATTAACGTGTAAGCTAGGAAGAACTTTAAGAGAATAACTAGGATGTTTCATGTTCAGTTGCACATTTTCAAGACTACTCCTATCTCCCACTCGCTTTCCATAATTTTAGCAAACGCACCAATAGCCATTAATTTCCATGCTTTTTGGAGATGTCAAGTTGCTATCTGATCTATTAGATAGTGATCCTTTTTATTACTAGTCGTATGGCTGATCAGAGGAGCAAGATGTAGCTGGAAGGTCAGATTATGCACACATCTAGTCATGATTTTTTATTATGTGCTAATGGTTCATCCTGATTATTTGGCACATTTTACCATTTACCAGGGCATATATAATTTTTATTTACAAAATAACTACTTTTAAGTTTATGGCTACACAGAAAAGGTCCAAGAGAAAAGACAACTTGGTCTTTACTTCAAAGGAAGTAAAAAAACTGTTTCCTGATGAACTGCAATTCTAATCCAAGTAAACAAAGTTAGCATGAGTCACTCTGATGAGTCATGTAATAATTCCACCAGTCTGAAAGAGCAAGGTATCTGAGTGTACAGGTTTGTATTCAGATACAGATGTTATTTTGAGTGTGAAATGAGAAGTAAAAGGCCCAATATGAAGTAAAATTTTGTCAATTAAATGAAACCTAAAAAGCAGCATAAATATAAAAAGTACCTCTGGGTGAACTTCAAGTACGGTGTATAATCTATGACAGCTGGAAAGCTGCCATCCAATCCCTCACCCTTCAGACAAAAACTGATAAAACAGAGAAAAAATGATCAGATTATAACAGGAAAATTAAAAGACAGTTGAATCTTACCAATGTAAAATTTGATTTTTCTCAGTTTTTTGGTGATAAGAAAGGCCTAGAGCGTTTAAAACCGAAATCCAACTCAGCCGAATTAGACTGCTTAATATTAAATGGGAGTCACTAAGCATGTTATAGGATAATGAGAACCCCAAAACCAGAAATTCCACATAACCAGGTAATAGAGAGGAGCAAGTGATATAAACCCTCTTTTTAAAATATTTGCTTTTATTCTGAAAATACAGATTACAATAGAATAACAGGAAAATGAAAGTTCGCTGAATCAAGAGAAACAGAAAAAGCTACGTATGAACTTGGAATCTTCAGTATTTAAGCTCATTTAAACTGTTAGAAGAGTGCTTATGTAACCATCCTACTAAATTTAAGTAAACAATCAGTTCTCAAAAGTATTTTGGAGTCTTTCTCCTTTCAGATACTTTCTGGTGTTGGGCTGCAGGAAGAGGAGGAACTTTAAAGAAACTAACTTTCAGAAAATTTACTTAAATTGCAATAGCTTTACAAAGCTTTCATCTACGTTCTTTTTTGGTACTGGATATAAAAGGTTGTATTTGAATCATGTTTAATTATTACTGAAGTGACAAAATTAATTATACTTCCACAAGGCTCGTATTCCTAACTCCTATTATCCCTATCATCAAAAACGAGATTCTAGGAAGACACAGCTTTTGCTAGCTTGATTGCAAAGTTGCATTTTTGACAATGCAATCCACTTCAGTGGTACTTGGGAAGTACATCTGAAGGTGTGTTTTTTTTCTTTTCCTAGGAAAATAAAACAACAAAAAACAGTCCTGCAAAACCTCAGTTATTTTAAATAGATACATAATTCCATACTACTGTGAAGGGAAAAAAAAATTAAAAAATTAGAATCTGTTCTCACTTAGATTCCCCCATCTCCACCCCAAAGTCTTACTCACAGTTCCACAGAGATAAGCCAGTCAACATTTGTAAGAAACTGTTTGAACTGAAAAAAATTATCTCAAATGTAACATACAAAGAATGGCTACAGCTTCTAAGCCGTTCAAACCACAATACTGTGACTTACATGTGGCACAATAAAAATGCTGCTCTTGTACTATGTTCCTGTTTTGCCAAGAAAATTTCTAGGCTCTTAAAAGCTGCATTGACAAAAAATAAAATGTCTCCAATGAGAAACAATCATTAATCTGAATATTGTTAACAGTATATGCTTGTAAGAAATCAGAGGACAAAGGAAGAACAAGCACGCTCACACAACTAATCTCTCATACCGGTAGTATGTATCATTGAGGCTTGTGCAAGACAAACTCAGTCAATTGATGATTATTTATGGTAGCATTTACATAGAGCAGACCTACTCTTGCTATGCTGCTTATTCATGTATAGCTACAGTCCTTTCAACTACAGTACTAATACAGAAGCAGTTTCATTTTGCATAGTTAAAGCTTAAACTAATAAAATCTCGTAAGATTTTCATTTTCTCTACACAAGACTAGCTCTTTTATCATCCTGCAGCACACTTCTGTTCCCCTAGAACATATGTTGAGGATGCAGTTAAGCCAATCTAACGGCTAAATGCTGGCAATTCTTTTACTATCCTGCGTTTTCACCCTCTTCCTCCCCACATTTGTTTCCCCTCCTTACGGTACTATTGACAGTTATCTGACTCTGTAATGAGCTAGTTCAGCCACCAAGTCCTGAATCTATTTTTTTTTCCTTTTAGCATCCAGTTGCAGTCCCACAGGCAGCTGAACTAAATGTTCGCTGCTACCAGAAAGGAAAGACATTACTCAATCTTTTTTTATCCCTTCCCTTCCCTTCCCTTCCCTTCCCTTCCCTTCCCTTCCCTTCCCTTCCCTTCCCTTCCCTTCCCTTCCCTTCTCTAAGCCTTATGGTCACATCATCTATGCCACTAACAGGATGCTACCAACAAAAGAACTATCCTGTCTTCTTACTATGTTTTTTTCACTCTTTAACAAGTTAAGCTGGCTCACAGAGGGCCCAACAAGCCCCTGAACTGGTATAAGGGTACATAAACAGGAATAAATCTCCAAAGGCCTTTTGGCAACACTCAATCACTCAGGTCATCTGGTGAGACTATGTGCTTTTTTCCTGGCAGTTTATCTCCTAACTGGTTTGTGACAAGCATTAATGATGCCAGAGAGTAAATATTAATAGTGTACTGCCAGGAGACTGGAGAAAAGCACTATCATTGTCCTTTTTGCTATGCTGTATACAAAACCCTTCTCCAGGGGCTCTGTATGAGGCTAAGTGGGTCCAACCAGCCATATATTAACAGGACCTTAC
Organism: Columba livia; assembly: GCF_036013475.1. Classification (NCBI taxonomy): domain Eukaryota; kingdom Metazoa; phylum Chordata; class Aves; order Columbiformes; family Columbidae; genus Columba; species Columba livia. Next base: position 23,494,747 of record NC_088603.1, on the reverse strand, counting down.
AACAGCCAGGCTTCATCTTTTCATAGACACTGTAGTCTTTATACCTTGCTGATGTTTACATATGTATATATACATATACATGCCAAGATGTTTTTTTATATTATCTGTGGTGTGCTTGCACCTTCATTACCTCAAAACACAGAACTAATCATGCAACAAAGCAGACAGAAGTCTAGCTAGAGACTGTAAAGGTAAATTCATGCAATCTGATGACAATTTGGAGGTTGGCTGCAGCTAATTATAATACAAATTAATATTCAATGGTCATTCGCTTTTAAAATTTAGAAGTGCTAAAGATACCTACACTTTCTACATATGTAGTTACAATGCTGTCATTGAGTACCAGGGCATAATCATGTACTTAATCACACAGTTTTCCTTACAGTTTAAAAATCACTTCAAAAGATTCAGTTGTCTGTAAGTTTAATGGGTTTGATGTATCTTCTGTAATTAAACTTGTGATTACTTTTAGGATTTTTGATATCTGAAAGAAAGACCATGTAATCATGCAGCTATGTAAACTAAGGCATAACGTTGTTCTGATCTAGAAGAGTCAGTTGAGATTTCTTTCTCAGACTCTCAAGGGAATCTAACAATGTTTTCCCATAATGCATCAATTTATAAATACTTTCTCTGAGCACTTTGTTAGGAAGTATGCATATAAAATACCTGAAATCAATTGCATTGAGTCCCAAGAGCATGCCAGCAAGCATATTTGCTTCTTCACCAAGAACAATTGCTCCATCCTCATAAAATCTCCTTCAATAAAAAAGAAATTAGTTCAGTTAATACCACTTTATCTCAAATAATAACAATGTTTTCCATAGTTAACAGCAAACCGAAGAAATCCAGTTTCAATAAAAGCAATTCATGTGAACCCTGGGGACATTGATATTTCATTTCAAATCAAGCAAACCAATAGACTGCACAGCACAAAACACCACAATCCTAGACCATATAAAAATCTAGAAGCAAAAAGAAGTTACAATATTAGCCCTAAGAAACAGTAAAATGGGATGGACAAAATGCAAAGAAAATAACAAAGATGTATTATATCTTACTGCTGAAAGGAAGAACTGGCGTCGTGCACATTAAAAAAAACTTCACTATTCCACTGTATGAAAAAAAGTTCTCTCTCACAATTGTATTTGCAGCCTCTTTTGAAGCTCAACACTTACTCTTCATTCTTAGTGGTTGATAATTTTTTTTATATTTTCACAAAACAGCTATTTTTCAGGTAGCATACTTTTTCTCAAAATCCTGCATGCTGGGAAGATACATGCTGCATCCACTTATTCTGAGATTTTAAATTTTCATTATTTGAAGGAGGAGTGTTTTCTTAATACCATTTTTTATTGTAAAAGACCTATTGGCCAAATTTTAAAACTTGATTTCAAAACACACTTCACATATGCTGGTGTGTGTAGACATGTGAAGGCTGCTTGAGAACAGCGACCAATAAAGCAACAATTTTAAAATCTGTATTCTCTCACTACCTCCCCATTCTCTCCCATTTGTTCTAATTTTCTCCTCTCAGCTATCACAGAAGCTACTTCTAGACAGAAACATTCCATACACAGGGCAGGCAAACAGGACCCACCATTTACACACATGGCCTTGTAAAAAAGGCATTTGGTCTGTTCAGCAAAGTAGCACACATTCATTTCTGTGTCAAAGTAGTCCTGGCAGCAGCAGAGGCAGAAAGGTCACCAGAATTCACCTGCAAAACCTAAGTGTTACATGTGGAAAGGGGGAAACCAAGAGGTGTTCAGTACCAAAGGCAAGGTTGCAAGGTCACGTACCAAAAACCAAGATGCACAGTCCACCTACATCTTCTAGCAATGTATGATGCAAAAAGGTGCCAGGTTATTTAATGCAACCCACCTTTCAGGCAAACACCAGCAATGCTGCCCTACCAAAAGTTATACCTGTTTTAAGAATTACATGAAAGCACTGGGACAGTTCAGTGAGAGCTCAAGTTGGCTGCATGGCAAACATCCAGAAAACACACATTTTGGGGCACAGCTCCAAAGACTGAATTGTGCTATCATGCGCACTGTCAGAAGTTCCACTTTTGCATTTTCATAACAGACATCAATTAGCTGTAATGAAAGGCCTTGTCCAAGGCCTTGCATGTTCTCAGTAGAGGCAAGAAATCCGGAAGACTTCCTCTGGGAAGACAGAGATTATAGTCCTGACACTGAGGCTATGATGTACAGATTCCCCTGTCTACACTCTGAGTCAGGAAGGGCACCAGGAGGCCAAACTGGCCACTGCTTGAGACAGAATACTGAGCTGGATGGACTTTATAGTCTGATTGAGTACAGGTACTCTTGTGAACTGACAGCAATGCTCCCAGCACAACCTGATTACAAGGCATTTCACCGGAATTTGTAAAGCACTGCCAGGTACCCATCTGTACTGTGTTCAGTTTATCTTGTAAAAATCAGGCCTAGGAAGTAATCAGACAAATAAGACAGGGCATACTTAAAACAGTGAGATGTAGATGTTAGCCAGACAGTACCATATTTCTCAAATCAGCTACAGTAATCCAGCCAAAACAACAGTTCCTTGGAAAACTCACAGATCTTCTTTCAGTACTGTACTGTTGAGATCTCACAACAGAACAGACTACTTTCACTTAAGAGTCTGTGCTGACCAATTTGTTAGAAAAATAATTGTGTGCCAATGCTTAATCAAAGCCCTTTCCAAGCTTAATATGCAGATCCAGCACTAATAATGTGCTGCTTCCTTAAAGGACTTGCCCTAAGATCAGGCACCTAAACACAACAGCAAAGGTTAAAAAAGCTAGTAGTATGATAAATGAATCTCATATTCTACATACACACATGTGTAACATATGATATTTATAATGTATGTAAATAATTAAATATACATATAGCTCAATATATAATTTAAAATGCTAAATTAATGGTGCAAAACATCACCAAAAAAATCAGGCCACTTATATAGGCATCCAAAAATGGGAAAAGAGAACATACACATAATTGCTGGTTGATTTGAAATCTGCACTACCAAGATCTGAGACTGCAACTTTTATTTCCATTAAATGTATTTAAAATATTACTTCAAAATAAATTTTGCACTTAGTATGTTTGGAATGCAAGAGAGGTTGCTTCCAAAATTTATACCACTGAAAGAACATTCAAATATATTAAACATAAACATGTTCAAAAAAATGAATTTGAAAATACTAATAAAATACTACTACCACCGTTATCCACTAGGCAAACAAACGCTACCAAATAGGGACAAAGAAAGTACTACTTCACTACATAGTTTGTAGCCCTCCTTTTTCCTCCTCATCTCCTCCTCAAAACCCCAAGTGACTTTAAAGTTTGAGGCAACATGAATAAATCTTTCCCAGAAATCTTTGTATTTTGAACTTCTTCTCTACTGTAAATGCAAGCAAATCTGGGTAAAATAAAGACAACAGGTCTGGAAAGTTCAATAAAATGGGAGGTTTACATAGTTGTGTTTCAAAGTCACCTTAATATGGGCAAAATATGTGGAGATCTGTGGAAAAATAGTATTACAAGCAGAAATAATATTCTAAATGAACAGAAGTCCTTACAGAGAAAATTCTTATTGTTTAAACAGTCCATTCAGTAGGTCTAAAACTTTTAGAGTTCAAGATAAGGTACCACAACGTTACAGTCTCGCTCATATTTAGATGACTTCAGAAATCTACAAGACACACTTGTTACAGGATAGAGCATGAAATAATAATCACATTATCTAGCACCAGTCCAAAAATGCCAGAGTATTTTCTATTACAAAGCATATTTTTGTCCGTAAGAGCTTTTACCATTAGAAGGTAAAACAAAAATCTGTTACACATTTTTCATATTACATCAAGAATCCAAGCTATGCCTGATCACTAACTCAGTTCTACATTTCTCAAAAGGTTCCTACAATTCTCTTCCTTTCATCAAGAAAAGTTTCTATAAAAATTATTTTTTACTGAATCTCTAGGGATTTCTGTCAACCATTCCTAGTTTCGAAAGGAACATTACATCTTTTATCCTTATCAAGCTACAATTTCAGAATTGGTTCCTTCTTTAGGGAGCTTTTCTTCTCTTTTGACCTTTCAAGAATTCCAGACCTATTTCCACAATTTGAAAACCCCTTTGTGATGTTCAATTTTGTGGTTTTACTTGTGTTAAAATCCAATCAATTGATACCGCCTCCAGATGTCTTTTACTAGGTTACAGCTCTTTTACAAGTGACTTTCCTATACAAATCAATTGGAACATTCACTTCCAAATGCAAGTCTCTCATTTAAGCAACATTTGCTAAAATACTGCAAAAATAAGTCTTAGAGACCTGGTTGTTTTGAAGTCTCTCAGAGCTGTGGAAATATATTCAGACAAATGTTTTTCCATAAGTGCTACTCTGATCCAGGCTCGACCCTGCAAGAAGAAATAGATACCAAATATTTGAGTATTACAGAGCAAAACAATTTTTCATCTGGCAACAAATACAGTTGATTTACCTGAGTGAAATGAACTGATAAACAAAATTATCACTAAACAGAAATTTTTGCTAAGATGTACTTATAGTAACAAGGAAAATAGAAAATACATTCTTACAAATAAACTTTATTGTGAAATAAAGTTCTCCAAAATTTCAAAGGAAAACCCCAAAACTTCATTCGAACAGCTCTATAAACAACAGCAATAGCTTAAAAAATAACTTTTAGGAACGTATGTTGCACTGTGTTTACAGGTCTAGTGCACAGGACTGTAATTTACAAGAAAGAGACATTTTAAATGGCTGCCATAGTTATGATTGCCAGCTTGAGAACACCAGGAACATTTCTTGTAACCCATATAAACTTACAATTAGTTATATAACTAGTAAGATGTCTTTCTGCTTAATGTATTTGGTCCTTATTGACATCTAGCTGAATATCACTACAGACATTCTACCAAAACCACCTGTAGTATATTAGAGTCCTACTTTTGATTTATATAGACCTAGAACAAACTAAATTTATAAGATAGGCAGATGGTAAATAACAAGAAAATTCACTTTCGTAAATGCCAACCACATAGAAAATACTTTAACCAAATTAAAAGGCTGTTCATCTGGATAGATGCCTTTATGTTGCAGTTATTTAGAGCATGAGTGAAACAGTCAAACCCTGACAATGCTGCTTAGCTAACAACTAAAGCCCATGCAGCTCCAGTGAAAGCAGGACTAACTACCACTGGCGAGCCCTTACTAAGAGCTTCCAGGCTGAAGCAGACACCCTTTTGGGCCACCGGTAAAACTGATGCATCCAGCTGGGTAAACACACAGTGCAGTGGGTGAGCAATTGGCTGACAGGGCAGGCTCAAAGGGTTCTAGTAAATGGGGTTATGCTGGGCTGGCGACCAGTCACTAGCGGGGTTCCGCAGGGATCCATCTTAGGGCCAGCACTCTTCAATGTCTTTATAAATCACTTAGACTCAAGACGTGAGGGAATATTCAGTAAGATTGCTGATGACACAGAAGTGGGAGGAGCTGTTGACACCCTCAAGGGCAGACAGGCCCTGCAGAGGGATCCGGACAAGTTGGAGAACTGGGCAATCACCAACCACATGAAGTTCAACAAGGGCACGTGCCGGATTTTGCACCTGGGACACAGTAACCCTGGTTGTACATACAGACTGGGGGACAAGATGCTCGAGACATCATTCAACAGCAAGTTGAACATGAGCCAGCAGTGTGCCCTGGCAGCCAAGAGGGCCAACAGTGTCCTGGGTGCATCCAGCACAGCATCACCAGCCAGGTGAGGGAGGTGATTGTCCCACTCTGGTCTGCACTGGTGTGGCCTCACCTGGAGCACTGTGTGCAGTTCTGGGTGCCACAGAATAAAAAAAGATATTAAACTACTAGAAAGTGTCCAGAAGAGGGATACAAAGTTGGTGAAGGGCTTGGAGGTGAAGCCATATAAGGAGTGGCTAAAGCCACTGGGTTTGTTCACCCTGGAGAAGAGGAGACCGAGAGGAGACATCATCATGGTCTTCAGCTTCCTTACAAGGGGAGGAGGAAGGGCAGGTGCCAAACTCTTCTCTGTGGTGACCAATGACAGAACACAAGGGAATGGCAGGAAGATGTGCCAGGGGAGGTTTAGGTTGGACATGAGGAAAAGGTCCTTGTCCAGAGGGTGGTGGAACACTGGAATAGGCTCCCCAGGGAGGTGTCACAGCCCCAAGCCGGACAGTGTTCAAGAGACTGGACAACACCCTCAGACACATGGTGTTAACTGTGGGGTTGTCACATGCAGGGACAGGAGCTGGACTCGATGATCCTTGTGGGTCCATTCCAACTCAGGACATTCTATGATTAGATGATGCACACCAATGGTATTTGTGTTGCCATGCCTCCAACCTTTTCAGATACGGACATCCAAAATATTCCCACATGCATTTGAAAAAATTCAGTACCGTTCTCCACACTTGCTGCATAAATTAGCTCTTGTGTTTATTATTTGGCATGGAGTTCGTCACAGAGTAAAAGAAAATTTTAACTTTTTTCTAAGAGTATTTCATAAAATAGCTTTTCATCTTATTAACAACTAAATTTAAATATTCATGTCTATTAAAATATTGAAATTCAGAAATAACTTCAAAATAAATCTTGAATATAAGCACAATCATCAGATTCTAGAACATGAGTTTCTCCAGAAAGTATTAGGAAATACCAAATTATCTGAATTTCTAGATCTCAACGTAAGCAAGAAGAAAACCTGCATGACTTAAATTATCAGTCTATTACTCCAGTACATTGAGTGCTAGGAAGAGCATGTGATATTCTGGATAGGAAGACCAATCAATAGCTGTTTTGTCATAGAATCTCAAGTGTTTCAAAGCTTTCAAGCAAATTACATATATGTTTACTATGAAAAATCTAAAACTGAGTCTGTACACATGAAGAAATTAGCAACAGTAGCTGTTCTGCAATACTATGCAATATTATGGATCATCTGAAAGGCTGCTCAAAGATCTACTGCTGCTTGATCTAAGCATCATCCTTTGTTGAAGAAAACTAGTTGTGTAAATACCTGTCATTTGAATTGTACTAACCACAGTCATGCCCCTGAAAAATAAAGCTCCAAAGTTTTTGTATATAACAAACTAAATATTTCCACCTCACCAAAGATACCAACTGTGAATAATCCTGAGTATAATAAAAAACTGGGACTACAAGATGTTTGAAATAGTCACGTAACACAGTTTGGATACTTGTTCAAACAACTGTGCATTAATTTGTGCATCTTTTTATACTACTTATACTTTCGAGTCAGAAGGTTCCTAGTCATCAATCATGGCTGCTTTACACAGAAATGCAAGCTACTGAAAAGCATTCTAATCTGGTAAAAAGAACTTGTAACCTCTTTCCAATAGCTGGGTTTTTTTTGTTGGTTTGTTTTTTTAAGATGTTGGTCTACACTGTCTCACTATTGAGATTTAATGATAGGTCAGTTTAAAGCTTATTTTTATTCAGATGATATACATATAAACACAGTGAATTGTTACTTCCTTAATGTTTCTATTGTACCTACAATCAGAAACTGTGATGTCATTTCTATATTGATCCCTTTAAATTATGGATGTTTATTAACAAATAAATCTTTTAGTGCTTCCTGTGCAATCACACCAAACTCAAGAGTTGATCACACTTTTTATATTACTGCATAAATTATTTGCAAAATAAAATGATACTCAGGAAAAAAACCCTCACATTACTACAATTTTGGAATAATATTTGTTAGGCATACCCTCATGAACTTAATTTCCCTCAACATACTGCATTTTCAAAAAATTATGCAAGTTTGAAAATGTGAAGGCAATCACTTTATTATATTAATAAAATGTACTCACTGAACAGAGAATTAGAGATTTATTCTACTGAATGAACATAAATTTGAAAGGAAACACATTCAGATTTAAAAGTGGGGTTTATAAAAGTAAATATTTACTAGGTACATATAAAAAGAATTATTTCAAACAATGAAAAATTTTACAGGGCAAGCTTAGTAATATGTTTTTCTTCTGGATACAGAAATGTCAGCTATATTTTACACAGAATAATGTAATTTTAAAAAAAAAGTAAATTTGACCTTTCTCTTCCCTACCTTAGCTCTAGAAGAACCGACATTCTCCATGTTCTCAATACTGCAGATGCAATTGTGAGATACTTTTCGACAAGCTACTCGAATGTAGTCCCAGAAACTACGAGGACTTTCATAGCCGAACCAGGTGATCTGACCTTAAATCAAAATACAAGATATGTAAAGATTTATTAACCTCCCTCTCTGCTTATCTGTGATAAACATAAATACATTCCCTATAGGTTGCTTGCACTGGCAAGACTTTTTACTACCAAGTCCATAAAAATCCTTCTGAAAACTGGCTTACAGGTGTAGAAAAACTTGAATTATCCAGGTCACTCTGATTTGAAACTGATGCACAAAGAGAAGTTTGGGGCTTTTGTGTATATTTGTGTATTTTGTTGGGTTTTTGTGTTTCCCTTTTTAGTATTCTATATACTCAAGAGTTCTTCACAGGATTCTTAAATCATAGCAGAGCATACACTGTTGTGACATAAAATACAATCCAATAAATACTTCTGTTATTTATTTTTAGGTAGTACTGCATGTTTCACTAACACAGTCAACTAAAGAGTTTTGTTCTTTAAAAAAAACCCTGTTATATATATATATAAAGACCACTGTTTTTTGTGGTAGTGTTATCTTTATTTTAGGAGCAGGTTGGAATTCTTCAAAATGTGCTTTAAGTGAAGGAGAAATTGATGCGTGATGAAAAAGTTTTGCAGTCACAATTTATTTTCAGTACACCCAGAACATTCCTCTGGGAGGTGACCAAATGAATTGAGCAAATCAATATCTCTTCTGGAGCTTTAACCAAAATCCTTCATATTTTTTTCCCCCACTTGCAATGTATTGCAGTTAGAAAACGAAAGGCAGAATTACATACTACTTGCAACCACTTCACACAAAATAAATTTCATCACAGACCCAACAGTTCAGATGGAATAGCATACAACTGCAAAGAGGTATGTAAAAAGTAAGATGAACATTGCCCTCTGGTGACCACCATTATTACGTACCTGCAAACCCTTTTCTCCACATAAAATGAGATCTTATTTTTAAGCTAACTTTAATTTATTTCAAGCCTTGAGTTGTACTTCTGAAGCTTTACAAATTTATCAGAAAGACTTCTAAGCCTTTTGCTGTTAGAAAGCTCAGATTTCAAGGAAGAATATATTAGACTTTACTGCAAATAATACATACTGAAAACAAAAATGCCAAAATAGGATGACAAGGATATTTTTATCTAACATGACTTATCTTAGCTCCAAGCATAGCCAGAGCAGTGTCAAAGATCTGCCCCCTAAGATCTTAAGAAATTCGAATGGTAGTTGTTTTTCTCCCTAGAGGGTGCATGTAACTTGACTTTATGGTCCTTCTGCTTGCTTTGCTGCATGGATTTATTTATTAAATTCAAAGTCTGATAAGACTTATAAGAAAAAAAAAAAAAAAAAAGGAAGAATTAATGTATACCACTCAATATGCCAAAGGAAAAACAAAATCTCAAGGTGCTTCAGTTACTATAGATTCAGGTCTTCTCAGCTCTGTGGACTAAAATAAAAGAATTTCCATGAGGTAAGCACTCTTACAAACTGTTTTTGTTGAAATGTCAAGTGCAGCAGACAGCAACAAGAATTCAATGGCACTTAACAACATGAAAAGCTACAGATGTTTTTTATATTCTTTACCATATCAGAAATATTTCTGCCCTGGGGATTTTGCTTGCAAAACTGAGTGCAACTTAAGCATGAAGACAATTTTGTGTCAGCAATGCCAGTGGTAACTAACAAAGGCAAGCATATCATACAATAACTTTTGTGGCCTTTTCAAACTGTCTTAAGGACAGAATGTATTCCGTAAAAAAATGGACAGTTTCCTTACAAAGCAAGCTGGCCATAATTACAACATACTGACATAACAGTGGGCTCTCATCTTGCAGCCAGCTCTGTGAAAGGGTATGATGGGTTTCAGACTTTAGTAGGAATTGTCTTCACTTGAAACTCACAGCTGGATCAGGACCTTTTGTGAACCAACAACTTCTAGATTTCATTATTCTCTCCCTACAACTTTAAACATTGCCCACATTCTATAATATAATGGCATTTGAAGAAAAACTTCTTTAATCATTCTATTCACGGAAAAATATTGGGAAATGCTGTCCAGGAATAGTGAGAATGTATTTTAAGAACCAGTAAATAAGATATTAAGCTGTATAATCTCCAAAATTTTCAAAGCTTTCAGCATATAAAAGTCTATTTGGCCCTCAATTCATTCAATGTACACAACCATGAGAAGATTTAAGAATGAGGAATGAAATAGCTCCCACTACTCAGTGCTTATCAGGCTGCACCTAGAGTACTGTGTCCAGTTCTGGTCCTCACAATTCAAGAACACCGACAGATTGGAGAGGGTCCAAAGGAAGGTCACAAAGATGTTCAAAGGGCTGAAGAAACTGTCCCACAAGGAAGGACTGAAGGTGTTAGGTCTCTTCTCTCTAGGGAAGAGAAGGCTCAGAGGGGAACTCATCACAGTATTTCAGTACTTAAAGGGCGGCTACAAAGAGGATGGAGACTCACTCTTTACAAGAAGCCATATGGAGAAGACAATGGGCAGCAGGTATGAGATGCACTTGGAAGGGTTTCATCTGAACATAAGAAATTTTTTTTTTTTTTTTTTTTTTTTTTTTTTTTTACAGTAAGAACAATAATTCACTGGAACAATCTCCCCAGGGATGTGGTAGAGTCCCCATTGCTGGAGGTTTTCAAGATGTGACTGGACAGTGTGCTGGATATTCTCATCTAGGCTCCCTTTCCCACAAATGGTTGAACCAGATGATCTTTGGAGGTCCCTTCCAAACTGGGCTGTTCTATGATTCTAAAATAATCTCTAAATGTTAAAGGGTCCTAATAAGCTTGGAAACTAATTTTAGTATACAACTTATATTCTGTCAAAGTACTTCTTAAGGAAGGAGTAAGTTTCCTGAGAGGTCCAAAGGACACAGAGTATGTGGTCTTTGCCATGAAGTTTATTTGTCATCAGAAGACACAGAAGCTGACAGCTATTCCAACAGGAATGATGTTACTGCTTTTGTCAGCCAAACAAAATTGTTAGGTGAGCATGGAAGCTGCATGTTTAATATTAAACATTGTTCAAGTTATTTAGTTCCTGTTGACAGAACTGCAAAGCAAATAGCAGAGCAATATTGTGATTTTTTTTTTATTTCATCCCATTTTTGAATACTGCTACAAACCTATTTGTATCAACACATTTCTGCTCTATTCTGACAATTAGATACAAAGATTCGCAAGACTGTTGCAGATCTTTTTTCACGCCCAAGGAATTAGTCACAAATAAGACATTAAACAGTTTGATTCTTACTCAATCACAGTCCAATTTCATATCTACAAATTTCCATAGTTGCAAAGTAGTGTTAACTAGGATGCTCTAAGGTACAAACAGGTTTTCTTCAGACTTCCCTGCATTATGTAGTTTTCAGCAAATTTTTCTATCCTGCAAAAAAAAGTTTTAATACAACTTGTTGGCAATAAACTGGCATGCTAGTCCCTTACTGAATTTCTGTGATACCTACACTTTTATTTTGGACCTACAGAACAGGTCATTAAAGATTAAAAATTTATAGTAATTAATAAATCCAGTCATTCAAGATAATGACAAATTCATTTAATATTTTTCTCCATACAGGAGAAAGGAGAATGAGCTAAACCAGAAATTACACAAGAGCCCTACTATTTCTCTTTAGCCAAAACCAGTAATATGGTCACTATGTGTGTATAAATATTAAATCTAGTAACAAAAGCTATTCTGCTAATAGCATTATTGCATCAAATAAAGGGCCACCACAGCTATATGCTTAGACTTTTTCATGACAGCAGTGCCTTCAGCTCTTATTTCCTTAACCTACCTTTTCCACCCCCATTGTATCTCCATTACCTTGACTATTTTATCCAGCAGCCTTGTTTCTCCCAAGAAACATTGTACTACAAGCTGCATCTTACCTCAAAGAACCCTGCCTCCTCAACTGTGACTTAAACTTACAAGCATAAATTGTCTTCTGCAGACATAATTTGTACCCTTTCCTTTTGTAACCACTGTTTATGCCTGACTAATTAGAATTCAGGGGATTTTGATTAATAAAAATTATATTACTATTCATTGCTTAAAAAGATACTCCAATGAAATAGCAGGTAGTAGTAATTGCTTTTTTTCCCTCCTAAAAAGAAATAAAATAAAAACCATATGGGAAAAGATAGAGTACACAGCAGATGTAAGACAAGTCTTTCACTGCTTCAGAATTGAATTATTTAATAATTCAGGTTACTGTAAAGAAATGCAAAAACTGAATATTTACCAGTGACATCACTAGTACAGCCATTTACCATTACTACCACCAGACTATTGATGATGCATGAAACTAGAACATTTTATAGGATGAGAAAAGGAAGATAATTATTACATTTATCTTTCCACTCCAGCAGCACTGATCACCCTATAAGCTTACTACTCAACAGTAAGCTTTCCAAAAGAAAAAAAGCAAGCAAATGAATTCCAGTCACTAAAAATCAGGAATAACAGATCAGATAGAGACAACCAGTTTCCACGAGTAACTCTAGCAGTATAAAATATCTTCTAAGTGTACATACAAGAAAAAATTCACACAGTTGTGAAAGTGTCAGAATAGCATAGTACACAGCATACTGTATTGTGTCATTATGATGGTAAATGTAAATAAGCATATACATGATCTGAATGAGGTGATCAAGCATGCCCTCAGTAAGTTTGCAGACAACACCAAACCGGGTGGAAGTGTTGACCTCCTGGAGAGTAGGAAGGCCATACAGAGGGATCTAGACTGGCTGGATCATTGGTCTGAGGCCAATTGTATGAGGTTTAACAAGGCCAAGTGCCGGGTCCTGCACTTGGGTGACAACCACCCCAAGCAGCACTACAGGCTCAGGGAAGAGTGGCTGGAAAGCTGCCTGGCAGAGGGATCTGGGGGTGCTGATTGATGTGGCTGAACATGAGCCAACAGTGTGCCCAGGTGGCCAAAAAGGCCACCAACATCCTGGCTTGTATCAGGAATAGTGTGGACAGCAGGACTAGAGAAGTGATTGTCCCCCTGTAGTTGGCACTGGTGAGGTCCCACCTTGAATCCTGTGTTCAGTTTTGGGCCCCTCACTACAAGAAAGACATTGAAGTGCTGGAGAGAGTGCAGAGAAGAGCAACGAGGCTGGTGAGGTGTCAGGAGCACAAGTCTGATGAGAAGTGGTTGAGTTTTATCCTGAAGAAAAGGAGGCTGAGGAGAGACCTTATCGCTGTCTACAACTACCTGAAAGGAGATTGTAGCACGGAGGGTGTTGGTCTCTTCTTCCAAGTAGCAAGTGACAGGACAAGAGGAAATGGCCTCAAGTTGTGCCAGGGGATGTTTACATTGGCTATTAGGAAAAACTTCTATGAAGAAAGGGTTGTAAAGCAATGGAACAGGCTGCCCAGAGAAGTGGTGGAGTCACCATCCCTGGAGATGTTTAAAAGATGGGTAGATGAGGTGCTTAGGGACATGGATTAGTGCTAGAGTTAGGTTATGGTTGGGCTCGATGATTTTAAGGGTCTCTTCCAACCAAAATGATTCTATGAGTCTATGACAAGTACACTTACAGTAACCATGGCATGCAAAAGTCATTGCTGTACGTGTAACTGTAAAGTAGCATAGATGTGGCCTTTTGGCCATGGCATATTATGTTACCTTTTTTGGAACCATTTTGGTGCCATATATGCTAAGTCTTCTGTAGCACAGAAAAAGGTACCTGCATTCAAGCAGCATTCACAGCTCTCTGCTGTATGAGCTGATATGTTTATGCTGACCTCATTTTATCACTAAACAAACACCCACATCTAAACCACTCTTAAAAAAATGAGCAGCTGGGTTAAAAGAAGTGCATCCACGTGGAAAGTCATTAGTTTTCTGCCTGTTTGATTTCCTGGTCTGGCTCACCACAGCATCCAGTGAGGACCATGGCCAGTTACCAGGGAAAGGCAAACACAAAACAGGGGGATGGGGGGTTGGGGATTGGATGGATATAAAATTCTGTTGCAAATGGCACTGAATTTAAGAAATGTCATGGGGGTTTTCAGTGCTCAACAGGAAAATGTCGTGAGCAGCCTGAGACAGGTGCTTTCCAAAATAATTCTTCAATAATTCTGAAAAGAAAAAACAAACAAAACCACCCAAACTACTATGAATGTTGTTTCATGACCCTCTTGCTATTCAGAGCTGGCAACATCCAATCAGTCACCTTTCAAAAATCAGTTTAAAAATGGTGCTCATATTGCTATAATGGGCATTTTTAGCAGAACAGACAGGAGGATGAGGACTGGAGAACTATTATTCCAGAATTCTTAATTGCAATGTTTTCAGGAAAAGCATAGAATTCTAGCCCCTGCAGTAGAACATTTTTTCCCCTTAAAATGGCTATCCTTCTTCCTCCCATTTTGTTTTGTCTGGATCCTATCTGAACATGAAACCAATAAGTAGCAACAGTCACTATATTCCACCAAGACTATTTTTTGCTCCTTAAACGTATGTTATACTTAGTGTCAGAAAAGACAGTTGCCAGTAAAAGTATTCTAATAAAAGTAAGCTTAGTCCTTTACAATTAAAATTAAACACATTTATTTTTTTTTCCTTCCTCACCTAGTACTTTTGAAGGAAGTTAAAGATTAAGAATCGTTATTTGCCATAGCCTTAAGAAAGTAAAGGTCTATATACTCAAACTCTCAAATCTGGAACATCTGTTTAACTACACTGCCATGGGATTACCCTGACAACTTTAGTGCAATGAAACCATTTATCTTAACATAGACAAACAGATCATGTATGTTCTGCCTGCTCTAAAACGTTTTATACAACCCACTGCAATCACCAGTCTGCTTTTAGTGTGCTCCTACTGACAGGAAGCATGCATTCAGAACATATTAGTCATTTCCATCAATAAAATGCCATTTCTTTCAAGCCTCGTGTTGTATAATATATACCCTCTTAAAATTTGAATTATCATGGTACACTTATCTTGATTTCCCTTTCACATTTATAAAGAATAAAACAATTAATTGCAGTCATCTTGCTTATTATCGAAATATTCTCCATTTGCAATACAATGCACAAGCTGCTGCCTTTTTTGTATTTTCACTTAACTCTGCAAACTTAGAAGACCATAATGGTAATTACAAGGGGAAGTCTGAAACAACAATTAACTTTTTTTATTTTCTCTATCTCTTATTTAAAATAATTTTTTTACTTGTAAATTCCATTTGCCTGTAACCCATTTGCCAACCTATCAAGGCTTCTTCTCTGTATTGCCTGTCCTGAATAGTAGACTGTGAAGCAAAGGAGCGCTGGGGAAAAAAAAAATAAATAATAATATTCATAATGATTTTTGCTTAAATATCACTGAAGCTGGGGGAGAAGTAGAAAACAGGGCAATTTCCCTGCAGTGCCAAGTTGCTAAGTACCCATAATCACTCCAATAATCTTTATCACAATGTGACAAACACTATGTTCCTACCCCACTGTGTGATTTTTTTTTTCCTTCTCTGACAGAATGACAGCAGGTAGTAATTGTGCTACTGAAATGTCATCCTACACACAATATTGTTCACAAAGCTTAGTTATGAATATTAAAAAAGTAAAAGTATGAAAAGGAGTAGATTGCCATATTACACATCTATATTTAGATGATTATGATGTTCTTCATAATCCTCCAATAATTTCAGAAACTGTACACAGAACTGAGAAATGAGGAGAAGCTTCCAAAGTCCTTTTCTCGTGACTGTTACTGTTAAGGCATGTTCTGTTCTTTTAGCAAAGCAGCTTCCTCTAGAACAACCAGAAATCACAGACATTTTCTTGAATTAGAACATCTGACTCTGATACAAGATGAAAATACACAACTGACTTTTCTCAAAAGCAATGCAATCTAAATCCACTGCATTCTAGTAGCAAAAAACAAGCTTCACTAGGGGAGAAGAGGGACAGGAATTAAAGCATCTTAACACAGTGTCTGGAAAAGAAGGCAACAAAAGCAGGGAAGGGAGAAAGAAAAGGGAGCAGCACCACAGATATGCTCTCTATAGCTTCTGTTAAAGCAAAAAATGCTACAATTGTCTTTCAGACTCAGACTCTTAGGACACAGCCTTATCATAAAGCAGAAAAGCAGACAGAGCTCAGCACCATGGCAACATCCACTTGCTTAATTATCAGCCAAGAAGGCTTTCAACAAGAACACTGGAAACGTGTTTCCCAAAAACATTTTCCTTCACTTTTCCATACTAATGCAAACAATCAGGAAGACAACAGTGAAGGGACAAACACATGAAGAAAGCCAACACTTTCATTCAGCATAAAAGAGTTGCTACAGATGTACACTGGTTTCATATAAACAAATTCTCACAGCAAAAACATCACTGGTAAGGAAGTTAATTAACGTACCTTTCAGTCGATGACTTAGAATCTGTTCCAGAATGGCTGCAAAGTTATTAAATTCAGGGGAAGTATCATCTATAGTCTCAAAACATGAACGGTCAATCAGAGTCTTGATTGAAAACCTAGAGCAAAAGTACAGGACAGTCATAAATTATATGGACAGCTACTGGTCCTCTCTGGCAGGACAGTAGTTTGTATAAACCAAAAGAGCAAAGAATCAGAAAACCACCTTGATGATTTCAAATTCAGTCAGAGCAACACAAACACATACCACATAAAAAATTAGCCTGGAATTACAATCATCATTGTTGTTCTTACACATAAAGCTTTAAAATAAAAAGAAAACAAAAATCCCCACACTTTCTATGCAGAAGTGAGTTGATTATTTTATAATTATTTTCATCTTCTCTAAACTATTCTAATAAAGCTGTAGAAAAACAAGCACTCAAAAGCATCCCACATCAATTTCTCTTTGTAATCCTAAACTTCATGATTTTTGCTTGATATTTCATCAATGCTGCTTTTATTCTCAAAATCCATGCCCAAGAATCAGAAACAAACTTTATCCTATTGGGAGAACACAGTAGTTTCATCCTAGTGCAAAAATAATCCATACATATTATAAAACAATGATATTTTCTGCACTGTAAACCCCATGCATTAACTTGGACAGGCTGATTTCCCTGCGAATAACGATAATCCCTATTCAGCACCATATTATTTCATTATTACGCCAGAAAATCTATCAGTTCAAATGATCTAACATTTGAAATTGGAAAGGCTGAATTAAGCCACTGTAAAAAGCAGACAAGATGTAACTAGTCAAGCAAGTTAGCTGTGCTTAGTTACACCTGCACTGACACAATTCCATTCCTATTCAGAAGACATTTTAGACCTCAAGAACACAAGACAAATTTGTTTTTCTCTTGCCTGTGCCATTTTAATCATAATCCGTTCTTATTTTCCTTTTTGTTCTTTGTTCTTCAGTTTTCAGTCTCAAGGTAAGTTTCATATGTCCACAACACTGAAAGAAACATTTATTTTCAGGCTTTTTTTTTTTTTTTCTCCGAAGTCCTTATTTGTATTAATGGAGCCATACTAGAGCCTGAGGCAATAGTTTTCATAACACCCAAACTTCAACAGTACCAGCTTAGGAAGTTCTTGCTGTCTGCTTATCCCAGATCCCACACCTGAGCACTCTGCTCCTTCAGTGGGCTCACTATGAACTGGATCTAGATTTCCAGCATTTGAGAGGAGGGGTGAAGTGACTCTTCAATATGAATACATTTTTAATAAATATGCTTCACAGCATATCAACACAGACAGTTCTACAGCACAGTTGCAGAAGCAGCATACTATATAGGCATGGGCAGGGTGAGACTCCTTAAATCAGCAGTACTATTTTCAAACTCTCTGCTCTGTAAAAGTAATTTAACTGCATCCTTAGAGGAGTCAGTAAACACAGCCTCCTGATACTCATTTACTAAATGGAGCTAACTATGCTCAAACTGAGCTGAAATACATACATTTTAAGAGTTTCAACTCAATTATGTTATACTAAGTAAACTTCTGAATAAAGACTTGCCACCCTACAGGCTTCTATTGTGTTTTTGGCAGAACAGGAATTAGGAGTGAGAAGGGTGGGGGAGGAAGCTGCTTCTGCAGTGCCAAGTTATGACTCAGTTTTGAACTCCTCCACATTTTTAACCAATTTTGAGTGAGAGACATGCATGCCCACCAGTCAATTCCTACCTAGTCAGTATCATTGGTGTTGACTAATGGCAGTAATGACTGTTCCCTCAAACACATATCAGAGCTGTGAAATTATCTATTAAAAAAAAATTCTTAATTTTGAAAAACAAATGCATATAGCAGTGCCATGACTAAGTCAGTATTAACTCTAACAAGAAGACTCCTCCTACATGGTGCAGGTCTGAAAAAGAGAAGGTGCAGCATATCACTCACTCATGGATACAGAGACAAGAGAGACAGTGAGTTAGCAGTGTAACGTACTGGACTATACATAGGAGAAGCAATCAGAGAAACAATCGTGACAGGATCATTGATAAACTGCAAAACAAAACAGAGTATAATATGTAGCTATGCCCACTTTTCCTCTATTCAGTGTCCTACTTCAAAGTTCACCGGTTAACATTGTATGGGATACTTATTCAGAAATAGAGACATATTCAAGAAAAAAAAAACAAACCAAACACTTGAGAGCAATTCACATACACTTCTAAAAAATCACAGATAAGTTGGACTTTTTTTTGGGTTTTGTTTGTTTGTTTGTTTCAATTTTAAAGCATTCTGCAATTCAATTGAAGAAAATAAAAACTGTTTTTTAAAGAGAAAACAATTTAAAAATCCTTAAGGTCTAACAGCTCACTATCATTAATGGTGATCTTTTTAAGTACTCATATTACTGCCACCCTACTCTTCATAGAAATATTAATTTCCCTCTCTCTAGACTGTCACCAAAAACCTAAACAACCTTTATAGCTATGTCAAATTTAAAAGCTATGGCTTTAAGGAGAATTGACAGGGAGTGTAGGTGCACTTTATTTCTACCAGAAAGATAACAGTGCTACCAGGCAAAATTTGACCAGAATGGTTGTTTTTTTGTTTTTGCTTTTTTTTTTTTTTTTTTTTGAAAGTTAAAAAAATTCTTAGGCAAATACAAATACTTCCACGTTGATTTTTTTCTTTTTTTTTTTTTTTTTCTCCAGTACTACATAGAGGCAAACAAACATATCTCTAAATGCAACTTAGAAGTCACAAACACATTTTGCATGTTAGATATTCACACTTCACCATGCCTACCACACAGATTGGAAAATGGATTTAAGGTATGTAGAAGTGATGCCATTGAAAAAAGTTACACTGTAAGTCAGCATTGAGTAAGCAAAATGTTGTTTCCAGTATACAGCCCCCCAGAAAAGAAACCCCATATTCTTGTGCAGATATGTGGAACCACTTGGGGACTGAAAGTCAGAAAGAAAAGGTTAAGTCTAAAGTACACAAGAGTTATGAACAAAAGTGTCCAAGTGGGTAGAGTCAGAGCAGCTTTCTTGTTTCTGTTTGTTGTTCCCAATTTCATTTCTCCACTGGGCTGCTATGGCAGCACTGCACTCCAGAGCAACAGTCCAGATACCTTTCTGAGGTTAACAGAGAAATTGTAACAAAAGGGCATGAGAAAGTAAAGTAGCTTCAAAACAAACGTAAAATTTTCTAAGATGAGCTTTTTGGTGGACTATAGAAGCAGAGGAGTAATATAGATCCAATACCTGTTGCTTCAAGACTCTTAAAAAAAATAAAAAAATAAAAAAACTGAAAACAAAACCAAAATAAAACCAAAACAACAAAACAAAACAAAAAAACCCCAATATAGTCTTTTATCCAATCATTTCCCATTGTGTCACTGCAACAATAGGGCTGGCTTTGTTTGTGTGTGTGTGTGACTTTTATTTGGTTGGTTTTGGCTTTGTTTGTTTTTCTTCATACAGTAACTCTCATTGCAGAGATTCCAATAACAGTGTTTCTAAACAACCTTTTTGAACTCTGATGTTTTCAGGCTCTGACATATTCTTCTCTGTCATGAATCTAGTCTTGTTTGAACCAAGAAAAGATATAGAAACAGTAGCATTCTCCAGCCTTAAAAAGACTTTCTGAATTATGTAAGGGAGAAACATTCTCTAATAAGAAAGATTCATAGCAATCTTCTGAAGTACATTCTGCTACTGTTTTGCAAGATGCACAAGAAGGTTTCCAAAACTTCTTGAATAACTCCACGCCAAAGCCAAACCTTTTGTGAATATACCTCAGGCTTATTTCCAAAATGGCAACAAGTCTCTAATCAAGAAGTAAATAAGCAGAAAATTTGACTGCTATGGGAATGTCACTTTTCATTATCAGATTCCCCTTCTCTCAGATTTCAAATGAATGGAAGGATTCTGTCAAATTTATTTAGCTTGCAATTTGGGAAATGTCATTAAAATGCCATTTTAAAGAATGTAGTCTATTAATATAGAACAATCCCCAAGATTAGAAACCAATACCCCTTACGCTGGAGAACACAGCTTGGGCATGGAACCAGACACTTCAGCTAAGGGTCAATGTTATTTGAACAGCTCTGATATATTTCCTGACAGTTGTTTAATTCTGTGTGAACATTCTGTATTTAAGCTATGAGCCTCACTTCCAAGGCCTGTCTCTACTCTTTTTGGTGGTTCTGTATCTTCAATCTATGAATCTTAGGGAAGACTAGATTAAAACAAGGTGGACAACCTAGAACATCCTCAGTATCCCGGTACCACTTGTTCGAAAGCGGAAGACGCCAAGCTTCAGGGGAAAAAGGTAGGGAGAGAGACAGAGCTTGGAATGTCTTACTTATTCAAACAAAAAAATCCTAAAAATTATTGCAATTAAAATCATGGCTGTGCAGTTACACAAACATAACCATGTATTTTCACATACAATTGGTTTATGAAACTTTAGTAACTATGTTACTTCCCATGGCTACAGTGCCACTCATCTTTTTACTGGAAACAAACCGTTCCTTCCAAAGTTGTAAACAGAAGAAACTACCCACATCTGCATGAGGAGCTGGATATCATCACTGTAAGAAAAGACTAAAAACCCAAATCCTAGTTCAACTATTAATTAAAAATCTGTTAAATTGAAGCTCTGACAAAAATAGTTCATTAATTTATCAGAGACTGTTAACAGATATTAATTCAGAAGAATATCTTCCTTGTGATCTCTCACCTTCACTAGGTAGCAGCCATTTCATTTACATTTAATCAAATCAATTTATTTGAGTTAATTTTACCAGAAATATTTTAAATTCTCTTAGGATTTGATTGGAAAGGACTAGTATCTTACTGGTTTTGATACTATTTGGCTATTCCTAACAAATAACACTTTACAGGAATAGAAAATGTAGAATAACTGCTGCAAAGCACAGAAATATTTTAAACATTTACACTGGCAGTAGAAAGAAAATATAAACAAATATTTGCACATTATAATAATGTAAATCCTTTATCCTCATCATCCTTTCCAAATTTTAAGATGCATTCACAAACAAAGGTTTTGTGCAGATATAGCAAAACAAAGTTGTTCTACTGAAAATAATTAAAATATGCCAATTTCAAGTAGTTTCTGCAGTAGCTCTTTGTTTCATATGTGTTTGATTGCCTTCACTCAGATTTCTAGGCATATTTTTAATATGATACAACAACTGCAGGACAAGTACATGAAATAAACAAAACAAAAAAGAAAATGTAACAGTACAGAGTACAGAAGAGCTCCTCTCAAATGAGGAGACAGGAAAAAATAGCAAGCTCTACAGAATACAGTATACGCTTTTAACAAGAACTGTTTATATCCTGTGCAATTATGCCATTAATTGATAAAACTGGTGTTTCCCCAAGCCTGCAGACTAGCAATATTTGTATCTGTTACAACAGAAAAACTGAAAACTTCTGCTTCTTCTATTTGATTTGCTTCAGCAAGTTTGATAAAAACATTTTTCAATGTTATGGTTACCCATCTTTTTCACAGGCAAGAGTAGAAGTGAGCATAAAAGCCTGGGAAAAGACAGAAGAGCATCCATGCTGCTCTGAAACCCAGACACTAGGACTTGAAGGAATACTGAGGCAAATTCCTTTTGGTAGCCAGATGATACAGTTACACTTTGTTGAACCCTCTAACAATGTACAATAAAAGCAAAGGAAGAATATGGGGTCCTAAACTGTTTTTAAAAATACTGCTGCAGCATTAAATAGTGAGGGTACAAAGTTATCTAATAGTTTTCCTGGTACATTATTAAACTTTCTGAGAATTAAAATAACATCATAGCTTATATGAATCTGTTGAAGACTCTCTCTAGGTAATATTCAAATTAGTTCTCTAACTTAAGAATTTAGCAACTGAAACAACCGAACAAATGGAGTCATTGCTGCCAGCATGTTCATGTATTTAAAAGTTTGCCATGATGTAATGGGTCAGTACTGCACACTTGGAAATGCTGCATGAATTCAACAACGACAGCAATGGAACCACTTGCACAGAAAGCCATAGGAAGTATTTTTAAGCTTGTATAAGCTCAGCACTAAGATACTACCCAAAAAAAAAAAAAAAAAAAAGTGTATACACTGGATCTAGCCTATACTGCGGATCTCCTGATCTAGATTTTGGAGATAAAAATATCCCCGGAACCCAGCCTCCTCGGGGCTGCTCTTGCGGCACCAGCGCGTTACCAAGAGCACACGGGTAGCGATTCCACAGCAGGCTGGAAGAACAGTCTCCGGTTTCATTTCACGTCCAGTATATATAAAGTCTAATTTTTAAAAGCGACCATACCGCGTCAATTTAAGAGAAATCGACGCTACACCCTTCCGTTTGCATATCTGATGAAAACCTCAGTTCAATACTGCAGAGAGTTTAGGCTGCCCTGCCTGGCTCCGCCACACGCCTTGTGCACGGGAACACAATCAGAGGGCCGAAAACAAACCTCTCCCCGCTCAAAAACAACTCAACGACTCGACGCACCGGTGGCGCTGCCAGGATGTGCCCTTGCACCTCTCGGGCAAACGCTGCCGAAGGAGCTGAGTCAGGACGGAGGGCGCTGCCCCCTCCCGCCACTCCGTGTCCCCGGGGCCGGCACCCCCGGCCCCCACCCCTAGCAGGGCGGCCGCAGCTGCGGCAGGGATGCCGCCCGCGCTCCCGGCCCCGAGCGGCCGCCACGAGTCACCTGCGTGGGGCGGCGGTGGCAGCGCGGTCGGTCCCCTCGGGCAGGGCTGCCCACGGCCAGAGCGGTGAGAGAAGGAGAGGCACGGTCCCCTCGGGCAGGGCAGGGCCCGGGGGCTCACCTGCAGACCGTGATCAAGTTCCGCCTTTCCACCGCAGCGTTGCGAGAGGGGACGCTCTTCCTGCGGGCGGAGACGTTAAGCCCCCCTAAGCCCAGGGACGCCATCTCCGCTGGGCGCAGGTGGAGCCGCCAGGGCTGGCGCGGAGCCTTTGTTCTCGGCCTCCCGGGCTCGAGGATGCTGCACCCGCCGCCGCACGCGAAGGGGGAGGCCCCCGTGCGCTCCCCGCTCCTCCTCCCCCCGCCTGGTCCTTGCGGGAGCAGCGCCCCGCGGCGGGCGGCAGGGCGGGCGGCAGGGCAGGGCAGGCGAGGCAGCGCCGAGGTGCCCGCGGCGGGGGCGGCCCGGGCCCCCCCGCCGGTGCCGGCAGCCGGGCAGCCACAGCGCCGCGAATCGCAGCGCTGCAGAGCGCCGGCGCCGCCAGCCAATCAGCGCGCGGGAGGGGCGCGGCGCCGGCGCCGCCAAGGGCCGGCACTTCAAAGGGACGCGCGCAGCTAACGGTAAGCGGCCGCGAGACGGGCGGATCTCGGTACCTGAGGCGGCGGGAGGGGTTCCTCTTGCCTTTCCCCTTCCCGTTGGGGGAACGGAGAGCGCTCCGCCGGGTGTGGAGGAAGGAGTCTGCTGGACATTTTCTGCGCTCCCCTTTTTGCCAAGTGCTCCTTTCTCCTCATTCGCCCTCGTGTCCCATCAGTTAGTACGTGTCTCTGCGGTTCAGGACCCTCGAGCAAGTCCTGTAACCCTCTAAGCATCTGTGAACTTGTGGGCTTCTTTTGGTATCGCTTCTCTCTCTTAGCAGTTGCCATCTAGGATGTGACCTGGTTGTAGCCTGTGGTGGTGCTTGGCTTAGAGTTAAAGCTACTCCGAAGCATTAGGGGCTGCATACATAACGTTTGGAGGCATATGTAACATTCAGAGATGATGCTTGTGGGAAAAGGTGGATGAAATCTCTGCAACAAAAGTACAGTCATTTGTCCTTGCTCTAAAGAAAAGGCCTGATTTTTGAGCATGCTTAGAAGAGCTCGGGATGAAGGGCTTTGCCTTGGTGTCAAGAATGAATGAAATGAAGTTCAAGCCACTGGAAAGCATGTTGATTCAACACTTCTGAAGAAAACTTGTGTTTCATGGGGTGTGAATAAGTGTATTTGTCTGGATAGTTCAGATGTGAAGCTGTATGGATTAATTTGTTTTCCTTCCTCTCTGGTAAGAAGTTCCTTTTCTGCTTAAGAAAATAACTTTGTGTGCAACAAGCATGTAAATAGTAGCACAATTCTTTAGTCTACTGAGTTATGCATATGATATTGCTAAATCTGGCTGTGAAATTCTAAGCTATCCATTCCTATTCATTAAATACAAACATTTCTACTTACTGACATGCCAATCCCTACTGTACTATAGTTTCCTCAATGAATATTACTTGTTGATATGAAGCTTTTTCCTAGAGATGCTATCAAGCAGATGAGTGTGTCTGGTTACTGACTGCCAGTTACATTACCTGAAGAAGAATTGTGTTTAAGTAGGAACTGTAAAAAGTAGTTTTCCAAATAGATGACCATGTTTTTATATGTAGTTACATACAACTGTATGTTATTTTTTAAACAGAAGATATTTCATAGAGTGTTTCAAGTGTTGTTACCACTTACCAAAACTTCCATGATCATCTTGTATTATTTGATATGCTGTTTCCTCACTCCGCTCAGCATGTAGCTGAGTAATTTTCAGGTAATGTTTATCTTCATTAACTTCTATATCAAATGGTAAGCAAACTGTTCTGCTTTCCCTAAGATAAATCTTCATCTTTGCTTGGGTGCATTTTTTCTCAGACAAATTATAATTCCAGTTATGAGGTAGTTCATAATTCTGTTTCCTGTCTCTCTTCCTCGCCTCTCCAGAAACAGCATAAAAAGTGGGGCCACAGGTAAACATGAAGGGGCATATACTTTCTAATCTGAAAGCAAGACTAATAATTTTTTTTTGATGAAATGACTTTGCTAGAAAAAAAATTGAAACAAGCCATTGTTCTTTACTCATTCTTTTAGACAATCAAAGGAAAATGTTGAATGTATTATTGGTTGACTCTCAAGAACCTGCCTTCAGGTTTCTTTCTGCTTCTCAGAGCCTTTGTTAAGGCCCATTGTCTCTGTGTCTTCTATTAAGAGATTCATGCAGCTTGAGTCGTCTTTCGATTACTCTGCAAATGGGCAATTTCAGTAGCAAGGTCTTGAACTTCTGATAAATATGTTGGATAATTACCAATATTTTACAAAACAAACAACAACAAACAAACAGGACAGCTTTTCTTCTCTGTTCTTCTCCTCTGCTTTGTTTCCAAAAAGTAAAACTTTTTATTTTTATGCTTCAGAGAAATACAAATGAGAACAGACTTCTCAGTTGGATCAGGCTTTAGGCTCAATATTGGTAGGTTTAGTCCTTAAGTAAATGAAAACTCTCAAACAGCATTGCTTTCTATCAAATATAGTTTATCTTCCACTACTGTCTTATAAAAGTAGGAACTGTAAAAAAAAGCTCCAGAAGGCTTCAAAAGAATTAAGCAAACAAAAAAAACCCCAGCCTGAACATCATTAGCTGTCTGAGGAAAACTCTATAAATTTATCAGGAAATTTACTGTGGTAACTCTTGCATTTTTAATGCCTCTGTAAGAAAATAGCCTAAGGGAAAATCTGTTTTCAAATTCCTAATGGGAGGATAGAGGGAAGAGTCCGGTTCTTCTGAGGTCTATTGGTGCTTATTGCTCATAAAATCTCCTATGCTATTAGTATTTTTAACAATTTTAATATCACTTTCCAGTTCCAGTACTTTTATTTTTAGAATACTAATAGGTTTGCTACTTCTACCCACATTCAAATTCCCATATGACATTGTGAAATCTTAGGTAAATAACATTCAAAGGTGTATTTACTTCATGGGTTTTGAATGTTGCATAATATGCTTCAGTTTTGAAAACTTACTAGTCAACTTTTCTACATCAATTGTGTCCAAAATTCCAGTTGCAACTTCTGCTCCCTCTAAAATGGTTTCCATAAACCCTCTTGCTATGTTGTACTCAATCACATGGAATCTATTTCTGGGCCAATGCTATAAATGTCTCTTTAATAAGAGGTGTTTATCTGTTCTGCATTGGAAAAGTCAAAGTCAATGCTTTGTTCACAGTAATAGGCATTCCATCAATTTGCTGCCAGTGAGCAGTGTCTTGTAGTCCCAAAACTGTGAATTGTCTCTCAGCTGGAATCTTTGGTTTAAAAAGTTAAGTAACAACAGCAGTAAAGCTCTGTGAACTAAACTTTTGACCTTTTCTTTTTTTGTTGTTGTTGGTTTTTTTGTTTTGTTTTGTTTCAGTTTCTAGTTCTCTTCTGTCTTTCATACTTGGTTTAACCGTCTCTGATGTTTTCCGCTCATATTTCCGTTGGTGAGGTTGTTCAGGTTCCATCACAATGGTTGTAGGCTATTTTGAATTTTAGCTGAGTAAATATAAATAAAATATCCTAGTTAAATTTGGATGTTGCTACAAGCCCCTATAACACATTTCATTAAAGCCAGAGACAGTGGTTAAAATCACAAGAACCTAGATGCTGTTCTTTAGCCTTCATGTTTGTCTCGCATAGTTTTAAGGTGGTGGAGACATGTATCCATTGTTTTTGTGGTCTTTGGTAGAGAAGAGCTTTCCATGGCCACTAGAGGTAGGGCCTGTTACGAACAAAAAGCAGGGAGCTTGCTCCTCCCTTGTAATACAATAAATATTCACAATTTTGAACCTAATGTGATTATTAATATACAATTTTTTATAAAAATAAAACCATGCAAACCTCATTCAGACAAAGCCTTACAATTAGTTAATGCTGCTTTTAAATAACCTTTCTGCTGCTGCTGACTCTAATGAGACTTCCAGTATGCCTTACTGTTGAATTTTAATAGCAACCACTATAAGATAACATTCTTACTTTTTGTTAACTTATTTACCTTCCCATAATTAACATTAAAACTGGGACTACTTTAGGCATTTTTCCATTCTGGAGTTTTACATGATATGTGTAAGGTCAGGCTTTGTATAAATATTGGAGCTAGTCCATCCCATTTACAGTTTAGATTATATACTTGCGTGGGAAATAAAGAACATTACTTTCCATCCTCCTTGCAATTCTGCAAAGCAGTGGTTTGGTCTTGTTTGTTTACCCACTCACTGAGCATTCCTTCCTATTTGAGTTGTGTCATAGCACTGATCTCTTTCTAGTGTTTAGGCAGGGTCCATTCTTCAGTTAAAGCATGAGGCAGTCTTTTTTCTGCCAGGCATAGATCTAAATCACATGAACTAGTGAGAAGCCGCTGTGGCTCACAGGTCATTCAAATAGCAAGATGATGGGATATACCAAACCTTTCTGTAACTTTTTACCATTTTGCCTAATTCTATTTTCGTTGGGTCGCTCAATTTACCTTGAACTGGGAGTTCCCAGCAATATGGAACCTTTCTTTTCTTTTCAGGCCTCCACATAATTCCTTGTTGATTTTTCCCTGCAAAATATATTCCTTGCTTCATATCAATCATCTGGAAATCCAACATTAGATGCCTGCACTGTGGTAGACTTTCTTTACTGGAACTACTTCAACGCATTTTGTCAGTTGATCTAGTATTAGCAAACAACGCTTAATTCCACTTTATGTAGTAGGTGGGATTAAGGTGGGACTACATGTGGTTTAGTGGAGTCTATTTTTAACTTAGCCTGTGGTTCATTAATTCTCTAATGTTTTAAGTTCTTTTTCTCTTAGGGGTGATATTCAGGTTGTACAGGAATGGCACCTCCCTTTCCCCATTTCCATGTTACAATGTGGCTAGGTCTTTGATACCTTGCTTTGGAGGATTTTATTTGTTTTCAAACTGGGTGCGTCTTCAAATGTTAAGTCTACTGGGACCACCACAACCTTGGCAAGGTCATTTGCTTGACTATTCCAACAATGCTAATTCTGTGTTTTTCCTTTTGCTATGCTTTTACATGACCTGCATTTTTTTACCTCTCTTCTTCTTTCAACTGTGTTCAGGATTTCCTTTCCACGATCAACAGGCTACCAGATTTCCATTCTGTGTTGCCAGGTCATCTTATTCTGTGTCAGTAGCCAAATAGTTACAGCGTGATATATCCGGTCTGAAACTATGTATAAAACCAGATAATTTCCTTCAGGTTCCTCTTTTAACTTTGTTAGCAGAGCTTGTAGCTGTGTGGCTTGTGCAGAGCAAACGCAGGCAGCTCTTCTTATTTTTCCCAGAGGTTGCAGCGTATCTAATAGAGCATTTTCCAGCCTTTTGAGTAAAACTGGACCCATCTGTGAAACACACTGAATATCCTGTGGCCCAAAGTCAGCAACGGAGCTTTTATCTGGCAAGAGACACAGAAACAGGTAAAGGGTATTTTATTTTTGTTTGTTCCAGTGGTTACAAACCATATAGGGCTGGTGTCAAAATCTGCTTGTCTTCTGCATAAAGCTGTTAATTTGTGAATGCCAGTGTCATGCAATTAACCTAGGGTTTATACATATGCAGATTGTACTTTTCCACTGATTATGTGCTTTGCTGGAGTACGTGTGATATGTACTACTGCAAAACAACCTCTAGTGATACTACTGACTTCCTAATGGGAGGATAGAGGGTCAGACTCTTCTGAGGGATGCATAGGAAATGGGCAAGGGGCAATTTTCAAAAGCTGCAAGGAGGAGTAGATATTATTAAAATTTATTGACAGCTAAGGTGTTGAAACATTGGAAAGGATTGCTCAGGGCACCTGTAGAATGTTTGTCTCAGAGATACTAAAAACTTAACCAGACGAAGAATCAAAATGTCCTGACCTTACCTCAAATTTGGCCATGCTTTGAACAGGTCAAAAAATGACTTCTATTATTTCCTTTCTGCCTAAACTGTTTTGAATCACACCTGATATTTATATCATAGAATTATTACTATAATAAATTTCATGATAAAAAGTACTTTCAGATCTAAAGTGTCTGTATACAGAATGCATCCTATGGATGCACTGTATTAATGACAACACTGCATCTGCGTGAATTGATGCACAGGCTTCAACTGGTTCCCTCGAACAGTGTAATTAACTTCAAAACACTAGTAAGATGCCAATACATGCGTGTGCCAGATTATGCAACTTCCCTTAGAAGTCATTCTCTGTAAAGCGTGGCATGAATAATGAGCAATTAAAAAAAAGTACACCATAATACTGAACCAAAATCAAACTTGCTGGGATCTCACTCCTATTTGATTTCAACCATATGAAGCTGGAATACATTACTTACAATATTCAGAAACAGTATTACTTAAGTGGGAATTCGATGTGTAGGTATATGAAGTAACACAGCAGCTATGACTGGTGTAGCAGCAATGAGGGATTTTAATTGGTTACAATGAGTTAAAATTTATGGATAGCAATATCTTCATGAAAATCACTACATCTCAAAAAAAAAAGACTCAGAAGTGTTTCTCCAGATTTACTGGCTTTTGATCTATAAGAAGCTGCCTTTTAAACAGATTGTTTGCATAACTTAAGTGGTGAAATCTCCATTAAGTTTATTCTTAATTTAAAAAGCTATAACTTGTGCTCCCCTTTCAAATTTGACAGAATTCATTCACTTGAATTACTTTCTGAAGGAATAAGCACATTGGAAAATGAAATCTTAAAGTCAGACTTTTAATTCTGTTGTCAGTGCGTTTACCTCAGCACAGTTTGCAACTTTAAAACTTAATTTGTGAACAATGTAAATATTTACAGGGTTTAGTTCCACTTGAACAAACTTACTGTACAAGTTGTGTACTGAATCTAGCAGGGATGAAGTTTTATTCACAGCAGCCAGTACAGTGCTGTGGTTTGGATTTATTACTAAAGCAGTCCTGGTAACATACCAATAGGGATATTTCTCATCTTATGACGTCTTCCTTGGTGGCAGACGGTCAGGGAGAGAAGGAGGAAGTGAAACCATTTGAGATTACGGCATTTGTCTTCTTAAGCAACTGTTACAAATAATGAAGCTCTGTTTTCCTGGACATGGCTAAACATCTGCCTGTTGATGCAAAGTAGTGAATGCATTCCTTATTTTGCTTTGTTTGCATGCACTGCTTGGCTTCACTTAGTTAACTGTCTTTACCTCAACCCACAATTTATCTCACTTTTGCCCTTTCACTTCTCTCTCCCATGCAGCTGGCAGGAATGACAGGCTGTGTGGGGCTTAGCTGCTGGCAGGGGTTAACCCACAAGAAGTTGACGCTGTACTGTGATTTGTAGTAGGAGAAAATTAGCTTGGTATGACCTAAGGCTTCCTCAGTTAGGAGCAAAATGCAAACAGGTTATGGTGCATTTGATATGAGATGTGACATATTTTACTGTTGATTTTTCAGATAGTTTTGAGTGTACTGGTAGTCTGGAGCACATCTTGTGGATTTCAGTCAGTTCCTTAGCTTTTTGTATATGTCGGAGGCATTCATGCTTGCTGTTTTAGAAGTCTGTAGTTTTAAGGGGGTTTGGCTTTTTTTTTGTTTTGTTGTACTTTTTTTATTTTCTTTTGTGTATGTGTGTGTGTGTTGTCAGCATCCTCTGCATATCTCTGTATAATTGATTTACCAATATCTTTGTACTGAAAACCACTAGGTACCATTTGGAGCTTTGGTTGCACTCCTGTAAATCAGTATCTCTTATGTGAATTCTCAGAATCAGTAAATTTGTCAGATTATTCATAGATCTTGCACTTCAGCATTACTATTTATCCTTATGTCTGACAAGAAATTCATACAGGATTCTTTAAAAGAAAGATTTGAGGATGTTTAGAAGATAGAATTCTACCCACCTTCTTTTTCTGGCATCCTGCTGATACTTAATTCTGTTGAAGGAGTGAAAGGAATTGAGGAAAGCAGAGTAACATATGCCTTTTTAGAGCATGCTTGGGTGACAGTCATGAACAGAAGGAGAATAAGAACAGGACCTGAATTCTGCTAAATGACATCATCATAGTAGAATTGGCCAAGAAAGAGTAGACACTGAAATATGAAGTGTGTTTCTGATTTAGGACAAGAAGGATGTAAATTTCAGTGTATGAGTTTTAAAACTTGTTGTAAGTCAGTTTAAGGTTACTTGCCTGAAATGTGTAGGAAAGCAGTATTTGAAGGCATTGTGACTTAAATAGTGGAATACAACCTCTAAAAGATATAACAGTAAACGAAACTACTACTTTCTGTCAGGGCACATAAAATAAAATTTAGTCCATGTTCATTTCTCTTAAATATTCTTTTTGCATATTCTAAAGTTATGTTATTAAAAGGTATTACACTGTTTCCCTTTTGACTTGAAATATTTACATTGCCGCTTGGTGGCCTCATTTAACCTGGTAATAGATAATAAAAAAATTTCACATACTTTTTCTTCATAGGTGTGCAATTCAAACCTTGATATATAATCTTCCTGTACATACAAGAACAGTGTATCCCTTTTTGCAGCTGAATGTGTGTATGCTGTGTCCTTTGCTGTTCTTGAGGGCCTGAATTGCTTATTGTTGAGGTGGTCAGACTTGAGAGCTCTTCAGTAACAACAGAACTGAAGTGGATGACTTTTCTCCCCATTCTTCCTTGCTCATCCTTGATGTTTTAATGTTCCTCACCCCTTCCCAGTCAAAACAAGCAGAGGATCTCATCTGCTACCAACATAGTTTAACTTTTTTTTAGGACTGGTACTGATTTTACCAGGCTTCTTTCTTGCTTATCCTTAGTTTGTATTTTCCAGATTTTATTACTTGCAGACGATTTTCTGTATCCTTTTTGTGAAATTATATCTCAAGTCTCTATCCCTGTGTGGTTCCATATTATTTGTATAATTAGCTGAGTTACAAAGTCCTTGTATGTTATGGCTGGCTGTGCTATTTTAGTGTATTTATGTCTGAGTTCAAGGCAAGCAAACATTGCTTATATTGTGTTTAGCAAACATTGCTTATATTGTGTTCAGTATACTTTTGCTCATAGAGGTCTTCTGCTTTGGCATGCATCCTGTCAGTGACAGGATGGAAACACAGTTCCCTGATTCTGAACCCACAGTGTCAAGCACTGCTGGTTCAAGGCTAGGTACTGGTTTTCTTGCAAAGTCCATGTAGTTCTTTCATAGTTGTACAGCTTCAGATAGCTCCAGGATCTTCTGTCACAAACTACAAGATATACTGCAAGCTGTAACAGAAAGAAGAACAGTTAATACATAGGTAATGATTAAAGGCCAAAATAACCCAAAGTTCCCATACCAGTAATTGACTGTCCTCTAAAATGATCATGGTAGAATCAGGGTTTCTGCACCCGTTCCTGACCTTAGTGTCTGTTGATTCTCTAGAGTAGTACGTCCTTTCGCTGCTTGGTGCCTGTTCATTATTTTTTTTAGGTACTTTTGCTGTGATTTCTTAACTTTTTGTTGGTTTGGTTTGTTTTTAATAAGGATTCCAAATTAGCTGCAGATTTGTGGTGTTCTGGGTATTATAATTCTGGTGATATGGGTGAACATTGCACATGCTTACCCTAAATTACATAGATGAGAAATGTTGCATGCTTATTTCTCTACACAGAACACAGTTTTCTGACAATTCCTGCTGAAACAGATGCAGAAAAACAATAACATATCAATGTCTGGTGTCATAGATCCTAGAATTATTAACTACTAATTGGTTCCACATACAAGTAGTTACTGCTATTGTTAAAACAATATCCTGTTGCCATTGTGGGGGCCTCTTCAGACTCCATTCCAGTGGGACGGGCCCCAGTCGCTCTAACCCTCTTTCTTACAGTGCCTTTCCAAATCTGTTGATGTACCATCAGTAATGCAGCTTAGCTTCTGTGCAGTGACTGATAGATCTCTTCAGGCAATAGAAATGCAGGATGTGCATGTGCTGTTTTACAGTCATATCTATCACAGTATCACAGTATGTTTGGGATTGGAAGGGACCTCAAAAGATCATCTAGTCCAATCCCCCTGCTGGAGCAGGAACGCCTAGGTGAGGTTGCACAGGAACATGTCCAGGCGGGTTTTGAATATCTCCAGAGAAGGAGACTCCACAACCCCCGTGGGCAGCCTGTTCCAGTGCTCTGTTACCCTCACTGAGAAAAAGTTTTTTCTCAAATTTAAGTGGAACCTCTTGTGTTCCAGCTTGATCCCATTACCCCTT
Organism: Columba livia; assembly: GCF_036013475.1. Taxonomy (NCBI): domain Eukaryota; kingdom Metazoa; phylum Chordata; class Aves; order Columbiformes; family Columbidae; genus Columba; species Columba livia. Next base: position 23,461,062 of record NC_088603.1, on the reverse strand, counting down.
GTCCTATCATTGTTGGCCACCGAGAAGAGCCTGGCTCTATCCTCATGGCACTCACCCTTTATATATTTATAAACATTAATGAGGTCCCCCCTTAGTCCCCTCTTCTCCAAACTAAAGAGCCCCAGCTCCCTCAGCCTTTCTTCATAAGGGAGGTGCTCCACTCCCTTAATCATCTTGGTTGCCCTACGCTGGACCCTCTCCAGCAGTTCCCTGTCCTTCTTGAACTGAGGGGCCCAGAACTGGACACAATATTCCAGATGTGGTCTCACCAGGGCGGAGTAGAGGGGAAGGAGAACCTCTCTCGATCTACTAGCCACTCCCCTTCTAATACATTCCAGGATGCCATTGGCCTTCCTGGCCACAAGGGCACAGTGCTGGCTCATGGTCATCCTGTTGTCCACCAGGACCCCCAGGTCCCTTTCCCCTACACTGCTCTCTAATATGTAATTTCCCAACCTATACTGGAACCTGGGGTTGTTCCTGCCCAGATGCAGGACTCTACACTTTCCCTTGTTAAATTTCATCAGGTTATTCCCCGCCCAACTCTCCAGCCTGTCCAGGTCCCGCTGGATGGCAGCACAGCCTTCTGGTGTGTCAGCCACACCTCCCAGCTTAGTGTCATCAGCAAACTTGCTGATAGTACACTCTATTCCCTCGTCTAAATCGTTAATGAATATATTGAATAATATTGGCCCCAGTACTGACCCCTGAGGCACTCCACTAGATACTGGCCTCCAACTAGACTCCGCACCATTGACTACCACTCTCTGGCTTCTCTCCTTAAGCCAGTTTGCAACCCACCTCACTAGTCTATTGTCTAGACCACACTTCCTCAACTTAGCTGTGAGGATGCTGTGGGAGACTGTGTCAAAGGCTTTACTGAAGTCAAGGTAGACCACATCCACCGCTCTGCCATCATCCATCCACCTTGTTACATTCTCATAAAAGGCTATGAGGTTGGTCAAGCATGACTTACCCTTGGTAAAGCCATGCTGACTGCCCCTAATAACCCTCTTATCCTTGATATGCCTTGAGATGGCACCAAGGATTAGCTGTTCCATTACTTTCCCAGGGACAGAGGTGAGGCTGACTGGTCTATAATTACCCGGGTCCTCCTTCTTGCCCTTTTTGAAGACTGGAGTGACATTTGCTTTCCTCCAATCCTCGGGCACCTCCCCCGTTTCCCAAGACTTGGCAAAGATGATGGAGAGCGGTCCAGCAATGACTTCAGCCAGCTCCCTCAGCACCCGCGGATGCATCCCATCTGGACCCATGGATTTATGGATGTCCAGACTATTTAATTGCTCCCTAACCCAGTCCTAAATCAACTAAAGCAAACTCCTCCATTGACCTGGCTTCATCCGGGGTCTCAGGGGTACAGGGCTCCCCAGGACAGCCTCCGGCAAAATTATGCCTCCTGCATAATATCTGCATAAATCTTTGCCTTCATTTCTCCTAAAATCAGAGTTCTATCCCATTTCAGCAGTTGAAACTTGGGCCATCCTACACACAGACTGGCCCATAATTTGTGTGTTGGTGTTTATTGCTCACAGGATCTCCTATGCTATTAGTAGTTTAACAATTTTAACACCGTTTTCCAGTTCCAGTACTTTTATTTCTATGAAACTAATAATTTTGCTACTTCTATCGACATTCTAATTCCCATATGACATTGTGAAATCTTACATAAATGACATTCAAAGGTGTATTTATGTACATATATTTACTTCATGGGTTTCAAATGTTGCATATCATGGAATCACAGAATGGCTGGGGTTGAAAGGGACCTCTGGAGATCATCTAGTTCATCATCAAGCAGGTTCACCCAGAGCAAATCTCACAGGAATGTGTCCAGGTGGGTTTTGAATGTCTCCAGAGAAGGAGACTCCACAACCTCTCTGGACAGCTCATATAGTCCCATTGGGTCACTCCATTTACCTTGAACTGGGAGTTCCCAGCAATATGGAACCTTTCTTTTTTTCCCAGGCCTCCACATAATTCCTTGTTGATTTGCCCTGCAAGATATATTCCATGCTTCATATCAATTTATTGGTTTAAATCTCATCTGGAAACACAACATTAGATGCCTGCACTGTGATAGACTTTCTTTACTGGAACTACCTCAACCCATTTTGTCAGTTGATTTAGTATTAGCAAACAATGCTTAATTCCCCTTTATGTGGTAGGTGGGATTAAGATGGGACTACATGTGGTTTAGTGGAGTCTATTTTTAACCTATTTTTAAGCAACTGTGTACACATCTGTCTTCATGCTCTGCCAGCTGTTCTGTCTTCTAATACTCCCTTTTGCATTCATACAACCCCTACATGATCCTGTTCATACACATATTGAAACAAATCTGCTTGAAGGGTATAGAGTGCTCTCCATCTAAAAGTGTTTGTCCTTTGTCCACATTACACTCTCTGTGCTTCACCTGTCTACTAGGTTGTACAGGAATGGCACCTCCCTTTCCCCATTTCCATGTTACAATGTGGCTAGGTCTTTGATACCTTGCTTTGGAGGATTTTATTTGTTTTCAAACTGGGTGCATCTTCAAATGTTAAGTCTACTGGGACCACCACAACCTTGGCAAGGTCATTTGCTTGACTATTCCAACAGTGCTAATTCTGTGTTTTTCCTTTTGCTATGCTTTTACATGACCTGCATTTTTTTAACTTTCTGCTTTTTTTCAGCTCTGTTCAGGATTTCCTTTCCATGATCAACAGGCTACCAGATTTCCATTCTGTGTTGCCAGGTCATCTTTAGTCTGTGTCGGTAACCAAATAGTTACAGCGTGATATATCCGGTCTGAAACTATGTATAAAACCAGATAATTTCCTTCAGGTTCCTCTTTTAACTTTGTTAGCAGAGCTTGTAGCTGTGTGGCTTGTGCAGAGCAAACGCAGGCAGCTCTTTTTATTTTTCCCAGGGGTTGCAGCGTATCTAATAGAGCATTTTCCAGCCTTTTGAGTAAAACTGGATCCATCTGTGAAACACACTGAATATCCTGTAGCCCAAAGTCAGCAACGGAGCTTTTATCTGGCGAGAGACACAGAAACAGGTAAAAGGTATTTTTGTTTGTTCCAGTGGTTACAAACCATGTAGGGCTGGTGTCAAAATCTGCTTGTCTTCTGCATAAAGCTGTTAATTTGTGAACGCCAATGTCATGCAGTTAACCTAGGGTTTATACATATGCAGATTGTACTTTTCCACTGATTATGTACTTTGCTGGAGTATGTGTGGTATGTCCTACTGCAAAACAGCCTCTAGTGATACTACCAAAGCTTATTGCCTAGGCTAATGCTAAACCTAGATTTTAATATGGAGTAGAGTTCTTTCGCACTGATCTTGAAAGTCTCAAAGCAAAGGCTGTGACTTATTTCATCTTATTTCTGTGTTCTTGAAACAGCACGGTCCAAAGGTCTAGATCAGTAGCAGCCAGCTGATCATGATACAGCTTATAGAAATCTGGGCATCTTATGGCTAGGGTTTGAACTAGTGCAGTTTTGCCTCAGTTCTTTCTTTGTTCTCTGTTCTTTCTGTTCCTGTTTGTAAAATTTCTTTACTTATTTGATTAGTGGTTTTCCAGTTTCATGCAAATGTAAGGATATTCTCATAGAAATGTAAGTAATTTCAAAAGTGAGTCTAATACAATTATTACTGTAGGGACATGGACTCTCATAGTCAGTTCTACCCTTTGGTGATCCTGCTATCACTCCTCCTTCCTGACCTAAAACTATTTCTGAATATTTAACTTCAGATTGTACTAACTGAATTTTGTCTTCATTAGCTTTAAAGCCTGTGTTTTGAGTAAGGCTGGTTAATTATTGGGTATATTCCTGGACTTTCAGTTCAGTTTTGGCATGTATCAACACATCTTCCATATGTAATATAACACATTTTGATGGTAATTTCATCCACATGTGATACATTTGACCTCAAAGACTTGAGGTACAGGGATAAAACAATATTGCTTTGCTTCATAGGCAAACACTTGTTTTTACCAGCTCTCCTCTGCTAGTGGACTTGCAAAGGAAGTATTGGCTAAGTCAATACCAAAAAAATCCAATGAGATATTCTACATAATGCTACAAGAATTACAGGCATCTTTCCAGCACAAACAACCTGAGAGGTGGTTACCTTATTGAAGTGTTAGAAATATCCACTTCTAGGCTTTTTCCTTTGCTTTTAACCCTGGAAAAATCGGATGTTAAAATTATACGTCTCTGTACTTGGACCTTGCTTTCCAGTAAACTTGTTGATGGTGTGTTGGAGTCCTTCTTCTGCTTCTTGCAGTTGTTGGTATTGTTTTTTTTGGGAAGGAGGATCTTGACCTTACACAACTTCTATTCTTCCACATTTTAACTTACAGACACACAAAACTTGAGGAAATTGTGTTACCCAAATATCCACTGTTTTTACTTCCTCCGGATTCTTAGTAACAAAGCATCAATGACTTGCAGGAATCACTCCACCCTCACCCTCCTACTGGTCAGTCCCAATTCCACAAACATCCGTAGCAAAATCTGCAGCTAATCCATTTTGTTTCAGCAAGGCTATGCCAATAATTCCCTGCTGTTTATAAGAGGGATCCTCCCATTCCTACATTCAGAAGGAACTCCTGAACTTGGCAGCTATTTAACTGCAGGCATAGATATTAAAACAGGTGCTAGAACATCCTTTCATGCATATAATACAAGTTTTAGCATTTTTCCAGTTTCTTGATTTTGAGCTGGAACAGATAGTCATTGAAGAGTGTTTATGAACACTGTGGTATCAATTAACATCTTAGCACTAGTGGTAGTTAATGTTCTTTACCTGACCGCTCAGCACTAATATTGTTATTGGCCATTTGCATTGGTTATGTTGTAATTTTACCACTAGAGCAGAGACAGGTAGACAGCAGAGTGTCCCTCGTCTTTGTTTTTGAGAGGGAAAGATGGTGCCTGAGGGCTTCACTGAGGAGGACCTGCTATGTTCTGTAGATTTTGTTCCTCTTCCTCATCTTTTTTCATTAGCTTGACAAAAGAAGCCAGTAGAGGAATTATGGATTTTATCTCATTTTCTTATATATTTGCCTCTTTTTCTCAAATTTGCCTTCTTGCAGTCCTATTGGTGTTCCCTAGAGGACATTTTTATCATGTTCTCCAAGGATGTTTTGCAGTTACTCTTACCACCTCTTTTTATATGATGAGCTAAATCCACACTGGGGGCTGTTTTCCCTTTTCTGTTCCTTTTGATCTTGATTTTTTAATGGAGACTGTGGGTCCTTTATGACCATATTTCTGAAAATTACAATATGTGCAGACCTGTCAGATCCATGGGACTGAGATTTCCTTGCATTCCTTCTTACCTTCATTACTTTGCTCATTTGTTTAAGCTGAATTTGCAGCTCCTCCCATTTTATTTCTGCTTGATTCACAGGTCCTAGAATTACTCTTGCTGGCTTTACCCTCATACCAAGGCTACTTTAAAGGCACTGTGGTTCTATTAACTCAAACAAATCCATCTCTGGATGCCAGTCCCAACAATTTTTCCAGGATTAATATGATTTTATATCTTATAATATTCTTTTAGTGGAATAACCTGCTAGCCAAATCTTCTTTTGGTGCTCAGATAACTGTTCTGAGACATCTACCTACTAAATTTCTTACAGGAGTTTCTTCTTGCAATGTAGCTAACAACCATACTCTACTCTGAGGCTGGGTTTTTAAGGGCTGTGCAATCTTTACTAGTTAAGGAAAGTTAATCCTCAAGGCTTGCAAGCCTGATTTTACAAGTTTCTAAATTCAGTGGCCTCAAGGTTTAAGCAGTTTCTCTTGCTTGGTCTGCAGTCAGGTCAGCTATTTTTGTTATAATCTCCCAAGTTTTAGGAGCAACACAACCAATCAGGAGTAGCCAGTGCTGTGTTCTGTTTTCACCACTGTTTTGGTTGTATCCATTTAACTGGATCATAGAAGCCTATTTTACTCTCAAATTGTCATGAGTGTTCAGATTAGTTGAGGACTGAGTTTCCCATATATCTCTGTTTTATTTTGGATAGAGAAATTTTAACAAATTTGTTATGTATAGTTGACAGTTGTGTCCTGGGTGACTGCTATTGAAGTAAAGGGCTCTCTGAGTGTGCAGACATCTATCTGTACAGAATAGTAGCTTTCAGGATCTGTCTTCAAGTTAGTAAATGGTTCACTGCAAAAACTATAACGTAAACCTAGCAACTGGAAACTGAGGACCTACTCTTAAAAACCGTGAGACTAGTATTATATACCCAGGTCAAGAGAGAGACAAAAATCTGACTTTTTATCATCATCTAGATCAAAGTTGATGTACAACAGAGGGTTTTGGTTACGCTTGCCATTGTTCTCACTCGTATTTTGCTGGTATGGACGATATATATACATATTTATTTTTTTCTGTTGTTTACCCTTTTCTTTTCCCCTATATAGTCATATAAATACACGTGAAGAAGATAAGGGGATTTTCATAGGTGAACAATATTATTATTGCTTTCCTCTATTTCCTGTCACAGTTTAACATTAATATATGACTCATCTGATATGGCATGTGAATCAACTCCTTATCTGTGTGAGGAGATCAGTTTACCATTATCAGAATAAGCCATCACTATTAATATTGTGCTAGCACGAAGAATGTTTTGATCCCTGTCCTAGCAGTGGCACATAAACAGGATAATAACTTTTACCTGTTCTTGGGGTTAAAATGTTTATGGGTAACATCTTACTATGAAATCTTGGAGTAAGCATTATTCTGCCTCTCTTCACCCTCTTGTGAACCAGAGGAAATTGTCAGGGTTCACTGGAAGAAGGTAAACTCAGTAACAAATTAAGTGTGATCACCCAATCTAACCCCCAGTATATGGAAAAACATACATGCCCTCATGATGCTGTAGACTTATCTTCATTTTTGGGCCATACAAAAGCAAGCACATATACCATTCTTGGGTGATCTACCACTCTTAAATAGTTCAGTCTACCAGAAATATGAATATAGGTGGAAATCAATTAGGAAAGCAGGTAGTAATTGTGTCCTGTGATGTGACACACCACACTAGTATTCAGGAGGTGTATTTGTCACAGATATATTTGGGACAAGATGAAGTACCACATTTCAAGGATTTTTTTTTTTTTTCTTGTAAACATGTAATTTCATATACACATTAGATTTGCACTACCAAATGGTGTGTGAGAAATTATTTCTGGTCATGTCACATTGGCATCTTACTTTGCTAATGTGTTACTGAAATGTTCCATAAATAACCTAGGCCGATAGATTCATCTTCTTCATGGGGACCATACCATTTAGAACCAGTTTTCTTTATATAATTTGGCCTTGTTCTGGTTATACATTCTTATAACTGCCAATTCAATGGACCTTTTCATGAGCTGATTGCCAACCATGAGTAATCACCAGAGAAATAATCTGTCTTCTTTAGGATGTGAGATAACCTAGCAATATATTTTCCATAGTGTCTTGGGACGGATGCTAGAGTGTCTTCTGTAAATAGCTCATTACATGGAATTGCTACCATATCATGGATAGATACAAGGCTTTTTTTGTATGCCACAAAGTCCCAAGATGCTCACCAAAGGTAGTTTAAAACAGATCTGTTCTCTAAATCCAGCTCTCCTTCATAGTAGTGACCATACAGGGAACCTCAGAGGATGCTCTCATTGAGGAATCCCTGTAGTATTTACTAAGCATATCTTGCTCACAGGGGGACCTGTAGATCCTCAGGATGTGTGACTTAGGATATTTTATTTCTAAGGGAACAGCATTCCTAGTGTGCTACATGCAGACACTGAATAGAAGATATAGGCCTTTTCTTACAGTAGCAGGTATCTCAGTTTGACTAAGTGGTCAAATGAGGTTATGAGACTTGCTTCCTTGAACATTTTTCATACTGACAAACTCACTTGCCCTCAGTGAATGGTGATGTGGAAAACAGGGCTGCCCTGAACACTTTGTTCAGTCAGGATAAGTTGTTAGTCGTTCGCTATTTGTTGCTCAATATAAAAAGAAATAAAGTAATTATTTTTCATGTCATGACTTGAAAAAAAAGGTCATAGGTAGGCGCTGGGTAGAGACTCGAACTCTTGTGGGTTACTCTGAGCAGTATTTATTGTAGAAGATTCACAGGAACAGCAGCGTTGGGTCACCTCCTCAGAGAGTGACAATCATACAGCGGTATAACTAGTCATTATATAGGGTTCTAACAGGTATTATGCAACTAAACAAAATCTATCACTGTCTATCACTGTCGATATCTATTACTGTCGGTATCCTCAGGTTCCTTCCGTTCCAGTGGTCTGCAGGTTCCACTTCTTCTTTCTTGGCAAGTACAGAACGACAGGTCATCAGTCGCAGGGCTAGCTTCTTTTGAAGTTCCACCTGTCTCATTTGTTATCCATAGTTCACCAGTCTAGCATAGAAATCAGCAACCCTAAGAATAGTATTTATCAATGTCTTAACTAAGGGTACAAAGCAAGCATAAGGTAACCACGCTCGTGGTTCTGGGTAAGGACTGTACAGGGGACAAGCTGAGACTTTCAGCTTTAGCAGCACAGCCTATAACACTGATATAGGCCTAAAATTCTAATTTCCTATTTTCCTACAACATGACCCTTGCACAGGTCATATGTCATTTTAGACAAGCAGAATGTAACCTGGGCACGGGTAGTGACTCAGCATTGAGTCAGAAAGGAGGAAGTCTAGAGTTCAAATGGTGAGGAAATTGGAATATAAACAGTTATCTCTGATGGTGCTGAAACACTGTCCCAAGCCTCATGGATCAAGGGTCCTGTGAACATCACCATTTTGTGGATCCACTTCTGAGTCTGTCTGGCTCTGACCTACAGCTTCTATCTCCCATTCTGTCTGGAATGTAGACAAGAAATCGCATGATTTCACAGTCCATGCAGGGAAGGGAGCATTGGGGAAGACCCCTAAGGTTTCCTGATTAGTGAAATACTTTGTATTGGTTATTTTTACTGTTTGTTGGGCAGGAAGGTCTCTACTAATGTTACTCTGAGTTTGGCCATGCTTAGCACTACTTACATTTTTTTCGATCATGTTGCTGTTTAATATGTTATGTCACTTTTATACAAAGTTTATGCTTAGAAATGAGTAAGAAATAAATAAGAAAAAACATGAAATTTAGGTGTTTGAGGCAGAAGTCTAATAAATTCAAGTTTCAGTGGGAAATACATGGGAAAATGTTGTTTTGCCCTTGATATGGATAATATGTGGGAGTAGAGCAATAAACCTTTTTGGAATCAGAATATATTTTAATGATCTTATGAGGTAGTGGCGTGTCAGGACTGGAGTGAGTTTCAATAGAAAAGAAAGAAAAGAGCAAAATAGTATTTTGAATAGGTGATAAATTAGTTTTAGTTTAGAATGCTGGTATAAATTTAGGTAAAATAATGATGTTATTGTAGTATAGACATTAATGAAATTATATCAAGCACTATAATACTGTACCCTACACTGGCTGCTTAATAAATACATGAAGAAGTTGCTGTGAAGATAAGACAGTTAAGAAATGTTCTTTAGGAGTTTTTCTTGGATTGGCACTCATTTAGATTTTTACATAGCAGAGTTGTCAATGAGAGAGAATGTTTTAATCCCTTGGGAAGGCAATTTTCTATCCTTTAGAAAGCATGAAACATATAGGATAAAGCAGATCAGCTATCAAAAGCTGACCTCTAAATGCTATGCAGCTGTCCCTTTCTGAGTGATGTTTGGCCAATGATAAGATTAATGAACCCCTATGGAATGAGGGAAGTTGGGAGTTAAGGGAAAATACAGATAACAAGAAAATAGAGCACCTGGTTTGGGTCAATAAAATGACTTACAGCTAATTGCCTCTTCAGGAAATGTAGCCATGATGTAGCTGGCCACAATATACAGAAATGTGATGTTCTTGTTGCTGAAGTGCTGCATAGTGAGAGACTTAATTCCTCCAGTCTCTTTAGAACTATTTCTTGCAAAGTGATCCCTTCCAGGCACATCTTGATATCACAAATAGAATCTCCCTGGTGGATCTACCTGGATTGTTGTCAGAGATGCATTGGCATTGTGGCATGTGAAGCAGACAGAGTTGTGGCATGTGGTTGGATGTTTCTGGAAGCAGAAGTGGTTGGTAAGAGGAAGCATTACTACCCGGTGTCCATGGGTACAGCTATATAAAAGGTTTGGAGCCTGGGAGCAAGTATGAAATGCACTGGATGCAATTGCCCATGGAATCACATTTGCCTTACAGAATACAATCATTTGTTTTACAGTAAACATCAAAAAGAAACAAAGCAATTTCACTCTAGTCAAAGACTAACATTCAGAATATGGTCATAGTGCCATAATTTATCTGAGATAAATTGAATGAAGTGATTATTTTTAGTCATTTCACTAGAATAATAACATCCGATATACAAGGTTAAGTAAAATAAGTAAGTATACTTTCAAACAGCTACAGCACAAGGAAGTCAAATTAGTTATAGAAATTTCAAAAATAGGCAGATTTTTAAATAAATTCCAGTTTGGGACTACTTTCCTCAACGGAAAGCAGTGAAAGAGTTTGAGTCCAGAGGACAGCAATGTCAAAGATTAATAGCACAAAGTCTATCCCGAAATGTTATAGGAACTGAGGGGGTTTTGTTTAGAGAGGACAGACAACACTTGTGAAAGCAGTATTAAGATTTCAAAAGTACTGCAAAGTGGAATGGAAGAAGTTGTTCTTCATATTTGCTGTGGATAGGGAAGGGGTAATAAGTATAACCTATCTCAAGGGCAATACAGGTTAGGCATCAGAAAAGCTTCCTAACAGTTCAGATACTCTGAAAATCTCTGCTTTTTTTTTTTTTTTGGAAACTGCCAACTTAATTTCATTCTATGAAAGATTACCCACCTAGTTGACCCCTGGCTGTACATACAGACTGGGGGATGAGATGCTGGAAAGCAGCTCTGCAGAGAGGGATCTGGGGGTTCTGGTTGATGGCAAGTTGAACATGAGAAATGGAAATATTTATAAAATGCAATTTTAAATAGTGTTGTAGAATAGTATAAGTCAATATGAATAGCTTTGATTTCTGTATAGCTTATAATATACTGTTATGTATTGAAATGTAAATACTTGCGCTTGTAAACTCCTTCCCCTCCTCCTCAGGAGTTTGACTGTCTGTAATCCAAGACACAGCTGCATAACCCTCTCTCAGACTTGTGAGAAAATTGCTAAATTCTGAGTAAGAACTCCAAAAAAGTTGATAGGGTGGACTTCTGCATGTTAAGAGTGGTAAAACTGCAGACAGAGGTAAAACTCTTGAGATGGAGCCAGGCAGCAGTTCAAGGATTCAAGAGGAAAAACATCATAATCAAAAGGAGAAAAATCCTAAGGGAAAAGCAGGGATTTGGAAGACAGCAGTTCAGTCACCATGAGGATCCATTCCAAGGGCAGAAACCAGCCCTAACCCACCTCACTGAGAACTTCCTGGCCAGCAAAGACTTTTCCTTATTTAGGTCACTGAGCATACTGACACTCATTTAGTATTTCATTAATTTAAGTTATCTTTTGTGTGTAGTAAGTAATCAGTAACTGCCGAACACTTTTGTGTATGTTGAGCTTACAAAGGCTCTTTGTGCATGGTAAGAGGTGTCCAATCAAAGTTAGGGAAAAGAAAAATTCATTCAAGCTCCTTGGTATATCATTAGCTAGAAAAATAATTATTTTAAATGCAACTATACTGCAAGCAGTGATTATGAAAACTAAAATCCTCACACATTAATGCACCATTAAGTCATATTTAATAACTTCAGTGATAAATAAACAAGTAAGTAAATATTTCCTTTGGTTTCTTGTTGTTTGCTATTTTTATTGATAAGCTTAAAATTGTTAGATTTTATTGATATTATTTTTTTAAAAAGTTGAAGTTATCATGCTGTTGTTTCACACTGTTACCACTCTTAATGTCAAAGTTCAATTAAAATTTCTGTGACAGTGGTTTATTCTTATATCATGTGTCAGTTGGTCATCCTCTTTGCTGGCCTGTATCAGATTAAAAAAATACATGCGTCTAATGTATGATTTGTGGGATAAAATTGTCTCAAGGTGAGTTGGTTAAATAAGTAGTTTACTCCCAGCTTTAACCAATCTTTGCCATCATCAAGGGAGATTTCTTTTTAATTCTGTAGGCTGAATCCCTGAATCACCAACTCTTGGGTAGACATTGTCTGTATCAAATGGACATTGACTTAGCGCAAAATAAAGATGTTCTAAACATTTTGAAAGCAGAGTGTCCTGTTTACTCAAAAGTCGAAAAAGAGAGAAAACATCTTTTTCTCCTACTTACTAGTCATGACATTTCCCACAGAAGATGGATTTAAACAGACAACCAATCTATGACCTTTGAGCTATTCAAGGCTCATAAACTATTCAAAATTCATTCCCAAACCACTTTGTTATCCTATGATCAGAAGAAGCAGGAATCTGCTGATATGGGAACTGTTGTACAATTCAAACCCCTATTGTACAAGCAAGAGCAAAATGGCTGATAAGGTTCATGCACAGGGATTGTCCAAAACTCTGCTAAATGTTCCATCCCTGTCCCACACCGGTACTCTGTGAAGATAATGACAGTTGCCGCTTGAAGAGCTACCTCCATTGAGTTGTGTGGTAAATGTTTTAAGAAATTTTAGCCAGCTGAAAGTTCTGGAAAGTGACTCATAGGATCAGGAGAGTTGACCTTGTCTAAATTAAAGCCTATACAAGAGGAAAATATCTAGTTTCACTTAAAAAATTGCAGTTGTTCCCAGGTTCATTGCACCTATTGGGTGGCTGCTTCCATGCTCCATTTCCCTTCATGGAAATTGTTTAGTTCAAGACAGAACAGTATCTCTTGGATGCTATTACTTCTATGATGATCCTAATTGCCAGATATCTTTTCTATATGAGAATACTTGCAAGTTTTCATAAAGTTTATTCAACACTCTCTTTTATAGTAATAGCCAATTTCCTTTTACCTGACATAGTTTTATTTTATTAACACATATTTTTAGAATTTTGAGCATAAGAACTTGTTGTATATTTGAAGGATGACTATTAGGTCTCTTGAAATGAATTGATTCCTCTCTCCTACTTGATATAAATACATGGTTTGAATCCTCTCTCTTGGACACTCTACTGCAATGAGAGATTGTACTGTAACAATAAACTATGATGAACCTTAAATACTTCTCTAAATCATTGCTCTTACAGACCATTCACCCATCTTGTCAGTATAGCTCTGTTCTTCACAAGAGTCTTTAAGTTGTATTTTGCATCATTATAACATAATTTTTGGACTGCAGTTAAGTTACATAACACAGATCATTCTGTATTTTAAAGAATCGTACTCACTATTAATTATTCCAGACTGTTTCCATGCATTTATTTCTCCAAATTTACTTATCCAATCTTCTCCTTATGTGAAAATGTCTTAATACTTCATGAACAAACTAATTATAAGTCAGCATCTGGAATGGTGGAAAAAGTCCATTAAGATGAAGTCCAGCAAAGCACTTAGGCACACAAGTTCTACAGACAGCTGAGAGCAGCCTCGCAATTACAGGCCCTGGTTGTTGTGAGGAATTTTAACTACCCTGATGTTTGCTGGAAGGACTACTCAACCAGCCAGCCACAGTCCAGGAGATTCCTCCAGTGCATTGATGATAACTTCCTCATGCAAATGGTGAATGAGCCAACTAGTAGAAGAGTGCTGCTGGATCTCATCCTCACTACCAAGGAGGGTCTGGCTGAAGCAATAAAGGTTGAGGGCTGCACTGGCTGCAGTGACCGTGAGATGGTGGAGTTCAGGATCTCATGTGACAGGAACAGAATACCAAGCGGAATTGCAACCCTGGATTTCAGTAGGGCCAACTTTGGCCTTTTCAAGCAATTTCTGGGGGAAATCCTGTGGGAAAAGTTACTCGAAGGTAAAAGGGCCCAAGATAGCTGGTTAGCATTCAGTGACTGCTTCTTCCAAGCTCAAGATCAGAGCATCCCGACATGTAGGAAGTCAAGGAAGGGAGCCAGGAGAGCTGCTTGGTTAAACAGGGAACTGCTGGGTAAGCTCAGGTGGAAGAGGAGAGTTTACAGATCATGGAAGGAGGGGCTGGCCACTTGGAAAGAATATAAGGCTGTTGTCAGAGGATGTAAGGAGGCAACCAGGAAAGCTAAGGCCTCCTTAGAATTAAATCTTGCGTGAGGGGTCAAGGACAACAGAAAGAGCTTCTTCAAATACATGTCAGATAAAACTAACACAAAAGGCAATGTAGGCCCACTGATGAATGGGGTGGGTGCCCTGGTGACAGAAGATACAGAGAAGGCAGAGTTACTGAATGCCTTCTATGTATCTGTCTACACTGCCGGAGGCTGTCCTGAGAAGCCCTGTACCGCTGAGGCCCCAGAGGAAGTCAGGACAATGGAGGAGTCAGCCGTGGTTGATGGGGACTGGGTTAGGGAGCAATTAAGCAATCTGGACATCCGTAAATCCATGGGTCCGGATGGGATGCACCTCCGGGTGCTGAGGGAGCTGGCTGAAGTCATTGCTAGACCACTCTCCATCATCTTTGCCAAGTCTTGGGAAATGGGAGAGGTGCCTGAGGGCCGGAGGAAAGCAAATATCACTCCAGTCTTCAAAAAGGGCAAGAAGGAGGACCCAGGTAACTATAGACTGGTCAGCCTCACCTCCATCCCTGGAAAGGTGACAGAACAACTTATCCTTGGTGCCATCTCAAGGCATGTCAAGGATAAGAGGGTCATTTGGGGCAGTCAGCATGGCTTCAGCAAGGGGAAGTTGTGCTTGACCAACCTCATTGACTTTTTTGAGGACATAACCAGGTGGATAGATGATGGCAAAGCAGTGGATGTGGTTTATCTTGATTTCAGTAAAGCGTTTGACACAGTCTCCCACAGCATTCTTGCACCTAAACTGAGGAAGTGTGGTCTGGACGATCGGGTAGTAAAGTAGACTGTGAACTGACTGAAGGAAAGAAGCCAGGGAGTTGTGGTCAATCAGGCAGAGTCTAGTTGGAGGCCTGTATCTAGTGGTGTCCCTCAAGGGTAGGTACTGGGACCAGTACTTTTCAATATATTAATCAGTGACTTGGATGAGGGAATAGAGTGCACTGTCAGCAAGTTTGCTGATGACACCAAGCTGGGAGGAGTGGCTGACACGCCAGAAGGCTGTGCTGCCATCCAGTGAGGCCTGGACAGGCTGGAGAGTTGGGTGGGGAAAAATTTAATGAAATATAACAAGGGCAAGTGTAGAGTCTTGCATCTGGGTAGGAAAAACCCCAGGTTCCAGTATAAGTTGGGGAATGACCTGTTAGAGAGCAGTGTAGGGGAAAGGGACTTGAGAGTCCTGGTGGACAGCAGGATGACCATGAGCCAGCACTGTGCCCTTGTGGCCAGGAAGGCCAATGGCATCCTGGGGTGTATTAAAAGGGGGGTGGTTAGTAGGTTGAGAGAGGTTGTGTCTCCTTCTCTGCAGACATTCAAAACCCGCCTGGACATATTCCTGTGTAGCATCATCTAGGTGTTCCTGCTCTGGCAGGGGGATTGGAGTGGATGATCTTTTGAGGTCCCTTCCAATCCCTAACGTTTTGTGATTCTGTGATTCTGTGAAGTTAAAACCCAGAAGTCTTCCTGTTAACTGCTGTGGATAAAAAACTTCTTCTCAGTGAGGGTGCCAGAGCACTGGAATAGGCTGCCCTGTCTTCACTGGAGCCATTCAAAACCCGCCTGGACATGTTCCTGTGCGACCTCACCTAGGCGTTCCTGCTCCGGCAGGGGGATTGGATTGGGTGATCTTTTGAGGTCCCTTCCAATCCCAAACATACTGTGATACTGTGATACTGTGTGACAGAAGTCTAAACAAATATCTCAGGATGACTTTTCATAAACAGACAATATTTATATTTATTAATCCTTTATATTTTGTTTGACAGACAATGGTAAACTACCCTTTCTAAAGTAATCCTCACTCTGATAAGACTCTTTGTATTCCTAAACACTGTAAATGTACTCAGTTTTATCAAAATTTTGAGATTACAGGTAAGCATGACCAAAAGGAACAAAAGTTCTCTCTTCTCGTTAATTATCAGATTGAGTAAGTTTTGTTTGAGTAAAGTGACAGGAGACATACAGAGAAATTCATGCAAATTTTCTTGTCTTCTAGAATAGGGATTTTTATTTAACTTTTCGTAAATTTTATTACTGTAAAGGTGTTGAACATATCTATTTTACTATATGCATTGAAATAAGTTAAGAAGTGCAATTAATTTATTTTAAATGTTTTAAATAGTTGATTTTATTTAATTAATTTATTTAATTGAAGTAATTCCTACTGATAAAAACAATATATTTCATGATTTTGAAGAGTTTAGAATCTGAGCATACATTCACAAATCTAATTGAGCACCATAGATATTCCCAAACCATTTCTAAACTGAGTCTGAAACTCTTCGTGCTGCTGTGCAGTTATTCAAATGAAAAATGATATGAACTGTAATAAAATCCTGTTTTATTTCAGGTTAGATGGGTCATATTTTTCTGGATGAGACTTAGAAGAAGGTAAAAGAAACAAAAGAATAAAACACTCCTTTTCCGTTATTTGGTTTCCTTCTCACTGTGTATTAAAGAATGGATTCATCCTTAAGTGTAAGAGTAACTTGGAGTATTCAGCACCATCTCTAATAAGGTAAAAATGAATTCCTAGGAGTTTTAAGGGACATAATTAAGCCAACAGTGATAAGGGGAACTTCTCCTGGTGGAATAATAGATTGTTCAGGCTTATTTTGCCAGGTGACAATGAAATAACCATTTATTTAATAACTTTCTTTGTTAAATACGCTAAAGGGAGGCAGAGTCCAAAGTGCTTAAACTTTACTCTCCAAAGTATGCGAGGCAATGGAACTGGGAGGGGGGAAGGACAAGAAAAAAAAAATATATAAAGCTGTTCATCATCTCTGTTTTACATAAGAGCAAAGTCCAGTCATGGTGCACGTCCTCAACCACATTAATTCGTCTGATTTTTGAACAGTCTTTCAGAGAACTACGCACAAACCAAGAACAACCTTCACCGTAAGTCAATGTATTTTTCTTTTAAATCAGAGATATTTGTAAAATTCACTGATAACTGAATTGGGAAAATTCCAAATAACTGTGCATTCTTTTAAATAAACCTCTACTTTCTCATTTATTTTGTATGTCTGTGCTGAATTACAGAAAATATAATGCTTATATCCTTCAAATGAAATTAAAGGAAGGACAC